>NC_064858.1:8547304-8812304 GCF_024139225.1 Suncus etruscus | reverse complement strand
TTATTTTGATGTCACACCTGGTGATGATCAGGGCTTACCCCTGTCCCTGCATTCAGGTCACTATGAAAGGCTATGTGAAAAGCAAATGTTACCATACCCCCGCCCCCTCATTTCCTCCGGTGTAATCTTACCTGCTAATAGACCTCCCATTTCTGGGAGGGGTCTTGGGAGGTTATAAAAGGTTTTGCCTGAGGGGCAAAGGGGGTCACCTGAATGGAGAAAGAGCAGGAGGAGAGATGGCTGAAAGAAGCTAGACGCAGGGCAAGCTAACAAGACCATGCTTAAATAAGTTTAAGATTAAGGTCAAAAAAAAAAAAAAAAAAAACAACAAAAACCAAAAACCAAGAGGGGCCGGGCGGTGGCGCTGGAGGTAAGGTGCCTGCCTTGCCTGCGCTAGCCTAGGACGGACCGCGGTTCGATCCCCCGGTGTCCCATATGGTCCCCCAAGAAGCCAGGAGCAACTTCTGAGCGCATAGCCAGGAGTAACCCCTGAGCGTCACAGGGTGTGGCCCAAAAACCAAAAAAAAAAAAAAAAATAAGATTAAGGTCAACATATGTTGACCAGGGCAAATAAAGCTGATATTTTTTGGAACCTATCTGGGGATGATTTACTCACCTCTACCTGAACCTGCTAACCCGCCAGCTGGAGAGGTTTGGAGACACGTGGCCTGGGTTGGAAGAGAAAGGCCTCCATCACCATCCACCTCCATCCAAGCCCATTCTAAGGGCTCTGATGCAACAGCAAGCACCCTACCCTCTGTACTACCTTGCAGTCCCTAAGCTCGGGATAAATAAGGCATTGCTGAGGCCTGGGCCTGGGGAAGGAGTCAGCTAGGTGTTTGCCCTTTCTTCACCATGTTCCCATCTTGAAGAAGGGCTGTGGCATCTATGGACTAAGCAAGACTCTTTTTTTTTTTGTTTTTGGTTTTTTTTGGGTCACACCCGGCAGTGCTCAGGGGTTACTCCTGGCTCCAGGCTCAGAAATTGCTCCTGGCAGGCACAGGGGACCATATGGGGCGCCGGGATTCGAACCGATGACCTCCTGCATGAAAGGCAAACGCCTTACCTCCATGCTATCTCTCCGGCCCCTAAGCAAGACTCTTGTCCCACCCTGCCAACACCATTCTAGGCTAAAACCTAGGAGTGGACCCGTGAAAGGGTGGAGAGAGTGTACAGGCAGGAGGGAGGGGCAGGTGGAGTTTATTTGAGAGGAACCTGGAGGGGTCAGAGAGATCAGATAATGTGGGGGGAGGCTCTTGCTCCCCTGAGCCTCACAGGAGTGATTCCTGATTGTAGAGCCCTGACCACAGCTATATGTGGCCAAAATAAATAAATAAATAAAATAAAATAAAAAGAGGGAGCCAGAGCTCAGCAGAGAGGGCATTTGCCTTGCATGTGGCCCATGTGGATTTGATCTTTGGCATTCCATAGGGTCCCCCGAGCACCAACAGGAGTGATTCCCGAGTTCAAAGCCAAGAGTGACCCCTGAACACTGCCAGAGTGTTGCATTAGGTAATTAACGATGGGGCTGGATGGCGGTGGATGGAGGCCTTTGTGCTTAGGCCTCAGCCACATGGCTTCATCCCCCATGCAGCCGGCGGGTTCCAGGCCCAGGTAATCGGCGTAATAAAAACTCACTCACAGGCAGGCATTAGGAACCATCAGCTTTATTCATGCCCTAGCCACCACGTGTGTGTGGCCTATCTCATAACCTTTTAAGCATTCAGCCATTCCAGGCTACCCTGCGTCTAAACTCTTTCAGCCATCTTCCTCAGAGGGCCCAGCAGGGCCAAAAGGCAAAGACCCTTAATCCCCCGGCTTCCGGGTTTATCTACCTATTCCAAGACCCCTCCCAGGAATGGGCCGGGTCTTGCAGGTAAGGTCACACCTATTATCCGGTTCCCAAGACCCCTCCCAGAAATGGGTGGGTCTCAGATAGGTACCCTACCCAGAGTATCCCTAAAACCAAAAGAAGAAAAAGGAGAAGGAGGAGGAGGAGGACGAGGAGGAAGAGGAAGAAGAAGAAGAAGAAGAAGAAGAAGAAGAAGAAGAAGAAGAAGAAGAAGAAGAAGAAGAAGAAGAAGAAGAAGAAGAAGAAGAAGAAGAAGAAGAAGAAGAAGAAGAAGAAGAAGAAGAAGAAGAAGAAGAAGAAGAAGAAGAAGAAGAAGAAGAAGAAGAAGAAGAAGAAGAAGAAGAAGAAGAAGAAGAAGAAAGAAGAAAGAAGAAGAAGAAGAAGAAGAAGAAGAAGAAGAAGAAGAAGAAGGAGAAGAAGAAGAAGAAGAAGAAGAAAGAGAGGAGGAGGAAGAGAAGAAGAAGGAGGAAGAGAAGAAGAAAGAAGTTAGAAAAAGAAGAAGGAAGAAGAAGAAGAAGAAGAAGAAAGAGAGGAGGAGGAAGAGAAGAAGAAGGAGGAAGAGAAGAAGAAAGAAGTTAGAAAAAGAAGGAAGAAGAAGAAGAAGAAGAAGAAGAAGAAGAAGAAGAAGAAGAAGAAGAAGAAGAAGAAGAAGAAGAAGAAGAAGAAGAAGAAGAGAGAAGGAGGAGGAAGAGGAAGAAGAAATAAAAGTTCCTCCAGAGATTCAAAGGAACTGAGGACCAGAGAACTCTATTTTGGGGTCTTCAGGGGACCTGGCGGCCCCTCCCAGTGATTCTCAGTGGTGCTGGGATCAGATGTGGGCGCCCGGAGTGCCCTTGGCCACAGCAGCATCTTGTGGCTAATCTTGGAAGTGCAGCGGGGAGACCTGAGTCCCCAGCCCTTCAGCCCTGGACTCGCCCTGGGGACTGGCCCAGAGCGGGCTGGAGGCTGTGTCCCCCTCAGCAGCTCCCAGGAGGCTCTGATGTTATGGGGGGTGGGGGAGCCTGAACCTGCCCCTCTGAGCGGCCCAGTTAGTGCTCGAGACTAGAGGGGCGTCAGGAGCTGAATTCTCAAATTAGTTTCTGCCCTAGGGTAACCCCTTAAGGCCAAGGCTTGTTCTGGAAATTCAGGAACGGGGGGGGGGGGGGGGCGGGGGGCGGGGTACGGGGTGCTGTCGGGGATGCCTGCCTGAAGATCCCCATTCTGCCTTCAAAAGTCACAGATGAGGGGCCAGAGCAATAGCACAACCAGTAGTAATTGTTTGCCTTGCACAAGGAGCTGACCCTGGATCAACCCCCAGCATCCTATAGGGTGTCTCAAGCATGCCAGGAGTGATCCCTGAGCTCAGAGCCAGGATGTGACCACACCTGAGCATTTCTGGGTGTGGCCCAAAACCAAGAACCAAAAAAATCCCAATGGAACCGCTGAGGAGGAGATCTGTGGTTTTGACCTCTGACCTTCCAGGGTCCCTTGTGTCCACCACAAGTACAGAGGTGATCACAGGCACAATGGGGAGGGCCTAGGAATAAACCTGCCTCTTGGGCAGGGGCAGAGGTCAGTGTTCAGAGGTCAGGGGAGGAATTGGCCAGCAGCAACATGTCCCAATAGGTGGGGCCAGAAGTGGCCTGTGTGTGTAGGGGGGTCCAGTCACCCCTATCCTCGCCCCTCATCGTCTCAGGGGTGAGACCTGTTCCCCTCCCAGAGCAGCAGTTATCCCCTCACCCACCCTCACTCTGCTTTCAGGGAACTTTTTCTTCCTTTTTTTTTTTTTTTTTTTTGGTTTTTGGGCCACACCCTGTGCCGCTCAGGGGTTACTCCTGGCTATGCGCTCAGAAGTTGCTCCTGGCTTCTTGGGGGACCATATGGGACGCCGGGGGATCGAACCGCGGTCCGTCCTAGGCTAGCGCAGGCAAGGCAGGCACCTTACCTCCAGCGCCACCGCCCGGCCCCGAACTTTTTCTTCTTTCTGGCAACTGACAGGGTCTTTATTGTGTGTGTGTGTGTGTGTGTGTGTGTGTGTGTGTGTGTGTGTGTGTGTGTGTTGTTGTTGTTGTTGTTGTTTTGGGGGCCACACCCTGCAGCAGTGCTCAGGGTTTACTCCTGGCTTTGCACTGAGAAATTACTCCTGGCAGGCTTGGGGGACTATATGGGATGCTGGGGATCGAACCTGAGTCCATCTCAGGTCGGCTGCGTGCAAGGCAAATGCCCTACTGCTTTGCTATTGCTCAGATTCCCCTAATGGGGGTCTTTAACTAGCATGAATCTTGGCCTGTAATTAAGACCTTGTTTTTCAAATGATCAATCTTCAGAAGCCTTCCCGCCCCCGCACCCCCCAGCACCCACCCCTTCTTCCTACCCCTCCATATTGAGATGCAGCAGATCACTGGCTCCCTGCCAGAAGGAGGGGCAATTGGGCCTTTCTAGCTGCCCTGCCTAGCACTGTCCAGTGGGTGCCTGTGAGCCCTGGCTGGTCCCTTTTGGTACTAACCCCAGCTTGGCAGTCCCTCGGAGAGCAGGGTACAACTTCTGGCACCTTCTAGGCATCTGGCTTTTTTTTTTTTTTTTTTTTTGGTGGTTTTTGGGTCACACCCGGCAGTGCTCAGGGGTTATTCCTGGCTCCATGCTCAGAAATTGCTCCTGGCAGGCACGGTGGACCATATGGGACGCCGGGATTCGAACTGATGACCTCCTGCATGAAAGGCAAACGCCTTACCTCCATGCTATCTCTCCGGCCCGGCATCTGGCTTTTTAATGATCATCTTTGGGGGTCACACTGATCCCCCATAAACATGCGGCTGCCTGGTTCTGCAAAGGGACTGTGTGAGTCTGTCTGTAGGTGGGTGTTTGCAGGATCCAAGGGCCCCCGGAGAGTGGCTCTGGGCTGGGAAACCGGATTCATCTGAAGAGATGATGCGACCCCCCCCTGGGGACCCCACTAGCCCCCACTCAACCAGGCTGCAAGTATGAGGCAAAAGAAGCACAGGAAAGGGAAAGGTGTGTGACCCACACACACCAAGACCCAGGGTTGAAGTCAGTTTTGGGGTTCAGGGAGAAAATCCCGGAGGGCCAGTCCTGAGCATGGAAAGGAGACCCAGGGTCACCGAGCGTGAATTAATTATGGGGGACTCAGGGAAGACAGGCGTCCCATCTCGTAGCCCTCAACCCAGTGGCGGTGGTAGCGCCTGGCAGCTCTGGGGCTCCTGGCTTGTGGCCATGGGCACTGCTGCTGACTGCCCTGCCGACCTCTGAGCCTTTCAAGAGCTGCCTTTGGCCCCTTGATCGGTTTCTGGTACCCAGGGAGCCTGCGCCTCTGACGAACAAACATGTGTCATGTACAAATGTGCGAGAGCATGAACACGGACACATAATATATTGTACATAACATGTACGTGTGTGCAAAAAGACACGTGTGACTAGGGGCGCATGACACTGCAACACGACACACATGTACGCAATACAAAGGTACATGACACTGCGATGGTTTTTGTACAAACATGTATACAACTTCACACGTACAGATGGCACACACAAGGACTAGGAAACTAGGCAGACACATGTCTACACAGATTCAGCATGTGAGACAGAGGCCCAGAGACATGCCAGTGCTCACAAGTACAGAGATACACGTGCTCACATATACGCACATACATAGAGTCACACAGGTGCTCACATACAAGCAGAAGTCTAGGGTGCTCACTCACATGCTCATTCATGGCACCTCGGAGTCCTCATCCCAGACCCTCAGACCCTCAGGTTTGTCTCCCTGTTTTAGTGGATGAAACTGGAGACACACATGGGACCATAAGGCTCCTCTCATGAAAGTCCCTCACACTTTTCTGAGTGCCTCAGCCCTGCAGCATCTCCCCTGCACACTCAACCCTGTAACTCCTCCCCTGGATCCCTTACCCCTGAGTCCCTCACTCCTGTACCTCCTTTCCTGGGCCCCTAACCTCTGCACCCCTTACCCCTGCAAATCCTCTGGGGTCCTCACCTCTGCACCCCTCCGCCTTGTAGCTCTTCCCCTGTGCCTCACCCCTGAGCCCCCCACACCTGCAACTACTCTCCTGGGCCCCTCACTTCTGCACCCCTCACCCCTGCAATTTCTCTCCTAGGCCCCTCACTTCTGCACCCTTCACCTCTGCAACTCCTCCCCTGGGCTCCTCACTGCTGCAGCTCCTCCCCTGTGTCCTCGCCCCTGAGCCCCTCACTCCTGTACCCAGGGGTCTCAAACTCAATTTACCTGCGGGCCGCAGGAGGCAAAGTCGGGGTGATCCTTGAGTGCAAAGTCAGTAGTAAGCCTTGAACATTGGGGGTTGTGACCCAAACAACTAAAACAAAACAAAACAAAAAAAAAGATTCCTCTAGGGCAGGGTCCCAAAATGTTGTATGGAGGGCCGTTTGCGCCCTCGGGCTGCGAGTTTGAGACCCCTGTCAGCCTAGACTAGGCCCATCACCTCTGCACCCCTCACCCCTGCAGCTCCTTCCCTGGGCCCCTCACTGCTGCATCTCTCATTCCTGCAGCTCCACCCCGCCCCAACCACTCCTCCCCAGTCTTTTCAAGCTAACTGGGCTGAGCCTGCTCTCTTCCTGGGTGTGAGGGGGCTCTAGGATTTGGATCAGCTGAAGCAAAGGCACAGCCATCCAGTCACACCACACCCCTGCCGGGGACACCCCTCTTCTTTGGCACAGTCTGCTTCAATCAGCAAGCTGTCCAACCAGAGCCTGGTCTGGCCACCATCAACTGACTCCAGGCAGCTAAAGCCAGTGCCAGAATCTTGTAAAGGGTTTTTGTCTTCACCTTGCATGGGAATGAGGGGGCGAGCATTGGGCCCCCAGCCGCACTCTCCCCTCACCCCTTCAGCTCTGAAGCATTCGGGGTGCAATACCCCCACCCCCGTAGTGTTCAGGGAACCCTATGTGGTGCCAGGGATCAACGCTGGACCAGCAGGTCAGCACCTTAATCCCTCGCCTATCTTCAGTCTCGACTCTACCGTACATCTGGATTCTGCCTCAGTCTCTACTTTTTCCCCTCCTTTCTTTGAACATTCACACCTCAGCATATTGGCTTTAGGCTGGGTCTCTGCCCATGCAAAGCCCTTTGCCACTCTTCGAGGAAACTCCTATTCACCCTTCAGAACCCTACGGGGGGGATGCTTCCCAGGAAGGCACCTAGGTCCTGAGAGCCTGGGGCTGCTCAGGTCACATCTGATTTTATTCTCAGGACTCACTCCTGTCTCTGGGCTCAGGGCTCTCTCCTCACTCTGTGTTCAGGGATCACTCTTAGAAAGTCTTGGGAGATCATATGGGGTGACGGGGATGAACCCACACCAGCCGAGTGTAAGGTCAACACTTTTCCTGTTGTACTGTCGCTCATCTCATTGGCAACTGATATTCGGGACAGAGTTTGTGGGGAATCCCTGACTCAGAGTCCCGACTTTCTCCCCAACCAGACGACTGATTTCACAGAGGAAGGGGCGAGAGGGTGAAAGCCAGGGTTGGTGTCTTGGGACACCCCTCCAAGACACCCCTCCGCTGGCCATGTGGGACCATCCACATAATCTACAAAGAATACCCAGAATCTTTATTCAGAGTTTCCGCACCATGTGGAACAGAGTGGGGGGGGGACCCCAGGGGATGCGGGGAGGGGAGACACTGGCTGTGGGCAGGCAGAGAGAGGTGTCACCCAGCTCTGGTGTACCCCACAAAACTCTCCCCCAGCCCAACAGCTCACCCCGGCACACCCCACCCAACAGACAGCTCTGCTCAAGTTGTGGTGCCCCCAAAATATCTCAGGCTTTTCTGCACCTCAGTTGGGCAGTTCCTTTGTCTCTGAAGCTTGGGATGGTGTGGAAGGAGGGGAAGGAGCCAGGAGTTGTTGGGGGGATGAGCGGCTGCAGGAGCACCCCAGGGGGTGAGCCGGTCCAGTCTTCCAAGCCTGCGTGAACACAGCCAGGAGTGAGAGCCAGGTGGGACACCCTCCCAGCTGCTGGGCGCAGTGCACATTGAAAGGACATTCTGGGAGCCCAGAGAGATAGCACAGTGGCGTTTGCCTTGCAAGCAGCCGATCCAGGACCAAAGGTGGTTGGTTCGAATCCCGGTGTCCCATATGGTCCCCCGTGCCTGCCAGGAGCTATTTCTGAGCAGACAGCCAGGAGTAACCCCTGAGCA
Organism: Suncus etruscus; assembly: GCF_024139225.1. NCBI lineage: Eukaryota > Metazoa > Chordata > Mammalia > Eulipotyphla > Soricidae > Suncus > Suncus etruscus. The sequence continues at coordinate 8,804,287 of NC_064858.1, read as the reverse complement.
CCGCCGGGTGTGGCCCCAAAACCAAAAACCAAAAAAAAAAAAAAAGGACATTCTGGAACCCCAACTCCATCAGCTCCCACGGCCTCAGCCTTCACCCACTTCAACTTTCCCAGCTCTGACCATAATGAAAGCAGAGAAGGACATGGAACCCCCATCAGCTTCCGTGTGTCATCCCCCCCCCCCACTGGAGAGTGGAGCCCCACCCAGCCCAGCTTTCCAGCTAAAGGCATTGCAGGTCAGCAAGGCCTGAGGGATAAGAATCTGCTACAAGGGACAGGAGAAATGGCCCTGAGGGTGATGGAGAGAGAAGGAAGGAAGGAGGGAGGGAGGACTGGAGACAGTACAGTGGGGAGGGCATCTGCCTTGCCTGCTACCCACTCGGGTTCAATTCCAGGCTTCCCATATGGTCCTCCAAGGAGGAAGGAATGGAGGAAGGAAGGAGAGGGGGAGGGAGGAGTGGAAGGGAAGGAGGGAGAAAAGATGGAAGGAGGGAAAGAAGGAAGGAACAAAGGAAGGAGGGAAGGAAGGAAGGAAGGAAGGAAGGAAGGAAGGAAGGAAGGAAGGAAGGAAGGAAGGAAGGAAGGAAGGAAGGAAGGAAGGAAGGAAGGAAGGAGGAGGGAGGGAAGGAAGGAAGGAAGGAAGGAAGGAAGGAAGGAAGGAAGGAAGGAAGGAAGGAAGGAAGGAAGGAAGGAAGGAAGGAAGGAAGGAAGGGACAGGGAAGGAAGGAAGGGACAGGGAAGGAAGGAAGGGAGGAAGGGGGAGAGAGCAAAGGACAGTGCCAGAGAAGTCACCCACCCTTTTATTATTTTATTATTTACTTCTTTAATTTTTGTACTCAGGGGTTCTTCCTGGCTCTGCACTCAGAAATCACTCCTGGGGCCCGGAGAGATAGTACAGCGGCATTTGCCTTGCAAACAGCTGATCCAGGACCAAAGGTGGTTGGTTCGAATCCCGGTGTCCCATATGGTCCCCCGTGCCTGCCAGGAGCTATTCCTGAGCAGACAGCCAGGAGTAACCCCTGAACACAGCCGGGTGTGGCCCAAAAACCAAAAAAAAAGAGAAAAAAAAAAAAGAAATCACTCCTGGCAGTGCTTGGGGGACCCTATGGGATGCCAGGGATCGAACCCAAGTTGGCTGTGTGCAAGGCAAAAACACCCTCCCCGCTGTGCTCTCACTCCATTCCCCCTCTTATTTTTTATATTTTATTTGTTTGTTTGGGGCATATCTTGGGGTGCCAGGAATCGAACCTGGGTAGGTCCTGTGTCAGGCCAGCACTTCCCTCCACTCCCCTGCTGTGCTAAGGTTCCAGGTCCCCATTCAGTTAACCCACTATTGATGTTGCCTTTTCCTTTGCCTCTTTCTGGGGACACCTGATTCCCACCAGGGGAACCTTCTTCAAGGCAAACCCTCCACCCCACTCCCAAGCCCAGTCCAAACTCACCTGTTTCTCATCTGCCCCAGGGACTTAGGGTTCTTGTGGAGGCTTGCGGGTGGGGTCCTCAGGCGTTAAGGCAGGGTTCTCGGGCAACTGTAGAGAGAGGGAAGGCAGGCAGGGGTGAGTCTCCAGGGAGCCCAGAAAATCTCAGCCTGGGCTGGTCAGCAAGTGGTGGGCGGATGGTGCTTCCTAGAGGCCGCTCTTAGTACTGCACGCTGGGAGCACTCCCTGTTAGCTCCCATTCAGGAGGGTGAGTGTGGGGGAACCCACTTTGGAAAGACTGGACCCTAAACAGCATTAACTTTTCCCAGAGGGGCCAGAGAGATAGCACAGCGGTAGGGCGTTTGCCTTGCATGCGGACAACCCAGGAAGAACCCGAGTTCAATACCCGACATCCCATATGGGCCCCCAGACTGCCAGGGGCGATCTCTGAGTGCAGAGTCAGGAAGGTGTGGCCCAAAAACCAATCAATCAATCAATCAATAAATAAAGTTTAAAAAATAGTTTCCAGGGCCTCAGGTAGGTAAATTGGGGAGGGGGAGGTCGCTAAATCCAGCTGCAAAGTCTGGATTCGAGACAAGGCATGAGCTCAAAATGAAGGATTAAGATGCAAACAGAAGGGCCAGAGGGATAGCACAGTGGTAGGGCATTTGCTTTGCATACAGCTGAACCAGGATGGATGGTGGTTCGAATCCCTGGCATCCCATATGGTCCCCCAAGCCAGGAGCGATTTCTGAGCACATAGCCAGGAGTAACCCCTGAGCGTCACCAGGTGTGGCCCCTCCCCCAAAATTATCCAAACAGAACCAAGAAGAACCAGGAGAGAGGTGAGAAGGTTGTTGAGTTTGCATCATTAGTCTCGTGGGGTCGAAATTCTGGCGTTGAAACAGGCAGTTTAAGTTCTGGCTTTAAATCTAAAAGGAGGGGCCGGAATGTAGGGCATGCAGCCTACCCGGGACAGAGCTGGGTTCAATCCCCAACATCCCATATGGTCCCCCGAAGCCTGCCAGAAGCAATTTCTGAGCACAGAGCCAAGAGTAACCCCTGAGTGTTGCTAGTTGTGGCCCAAAAACCATTAAAAAATACATAAATGGAAAGAGCATGAAAGAAGAATGTAATAAGACAGAACTGTTCTTAGGATGAAGAGAAAAAGAGAAAGTCAGATTAGGAGCAAAAATAGATCTCAACCATATGGGATGGTGGGATGAGAAAACCCAAGCAGATGAAAAAACACACAGGGGTTGGAGAGCTAGTACAATGGTTAGGACACTTGTTTGGCATATGGTCAACCCAATTTCCATCTCCAGAACCCTAGATGGTTCTTTGAATCCTTCAGGAGTGATCTCTGAGCAGAGCCAGGAGTCAGTCTTAGATGGGCATGGTCTCAAAAGCAAAACAAACGCAGAGACTGGAAGGAAATAGAGAAAAGATTTGACGAGTGTTTGGGTCTGGGTGTTGGGACTGATATTTTTCTCTCCTCTTAATCTTTCTGTTTTTGGTTTTGTTTTTGAACCACACCTAGCAGTGCTCAGTGGACCTTATGGGATGCCAAAAATCAAACCTGGGTTGGCCGTGTGTAAAGTGAATGCCCTTCCCCACTGTGTTATCGCTCTGGTCCTACCTCCGAGATCTTCTTTTTTTGTTTTGTTTTGTTTTGTTTTTGTTTTTGGGTCACATATGACAGGCGCATAGGGGTTACTCCTGGCTCTGTGCTCAGAAATCACCCCTGGCAAGCTCGGGGGACCATATGGGATGCCGAGAATCGAACCAGTATCCTTCTGTATGCAAGGCAAACGCCCTACCTCCATGCTATCTCTCCAGCCCTCCCAGATCTTTTTGTTTGTTTGTTTGTTTTGGGGAGTCACACCTGGCAGCACTCAGGGGTTACTCCTGGCTCTACCCTCAGAAATCGCTCCTGGCAGGCTTGGGGGACCCTATGGGATGCTGGGATTCAAACCACAATCCTTCTGCATGCAAGGCAAACACCCTACCTCCATGCTATGTCTCCAGCTCCTACCCCCCCAGATCTTCTTGAATCATTTTATAACCTTGTGTTTTGGTTTTAGTTTCGGTTTTTGTTTCTTTGTTTTTTTTGTTTTTTTTTTTTGTTGTTGTTGTTTTGTTTTTCTACATCTGGTAGCACTCAGGACTCTGTGCTCCTAGCTCTGTTCTCCTGGCTCTGTGCTCAGAAATCACACTTGGTAGGCTCGAGGGACCATATAGGATGCCTAGAATCAAACCCAGTCCGCCCCACATGCAAGGCAAATGCCCTACTGCTGTGCTATCACTCCAGCTCCTAGGTTGTTGGGTTTTGTTTTGTTTTTAATGGAAAAGCCAGTTCATTTTGCAAGATAATTCCTCCTGTAGAACGGAAATTCTGTCAAAAATCTCTCTGGCAGCTAGCTCCACAGACACATGAGGGAGATGCTGTTGAATACTAGCATCCCTTGGTTGGTACAGGATTGGTGGGTATGGGGAAGAGAAGACTGAATGATCCACCCTGAGTGGGAGCACAGGGATGTGGTGGGCACCTCCCTCACCTCCCAGTAGATGGCGTCATCAAAGCAGTTTTCATCTGCAGCTTGTCCCCAGAAGGGTAACTTGAGGACTAAACCTTCAGGGAAGAGAAGAGAAGAGAAGAGGATTGGGACCTCCATCCACACCCCTCCTCGCCCCAGCCTTCCCCTCCACTGCTGGGACAGCCCAAACCCACAGCTTTGCATGCAGGATCGAAGGGTTCCAGGGTGACCAGATGATCCAGCTTACCTGTGAGGCTTCCACCTACCAGGGCCATCGCCAGGGACACAAAAAGACCCGCAGCCTGGTACTGGCCCTGTGTGCTGGCCGTCCAGTTCTGCTTGGCACCCTCAAAGTCGAAGGCACGGATGAGCCTACGGGGAGAGGCAGACAGCCCAGAGGTTGCAACCAGCCCAAGGGCCCGGGGGAGGTGGGGTGGGGAGAAGGTCGGGGAAGGGGGCTCCCACACTGACCCTTCCTCTCCATATGTCTCGACGCTGGCACTAGCAGCTGTCACCGCACCCACGATGGCCCCGATAATACCAGGGAGGCCATGGAGGTTGTGGATCCCGCACGTGTCATGGATCCGCAGGCGTGACTCCAGGAAGGGCTGCACCGGGGTGGGGTGGGGTGGGGAAACAGAGGCCATGGCAGGGCTCCCATGTTGGACACCCCAACTCCTGCCACCCCAGCCCCTCAGAGGCCCCAGCTCCCCAGCTCGGAACTCACAGTGAGGTAGACGAAGCCCAGGGTGGAGACGAGGCCGCAGATGAAGCCGGCCAGCAGGGCACCGTAGGGCATTAGCATCATCTCGGCTGCAGTGCCCACTGCCACACCGCCCGCCAGGGTGGCATTCTGGATGTGCACCTGTGGGGAGCTCAGGCAGCTACAGGACCCTCCCCGAAAGCCCAGCTGCAGCCTGAACCCCCAGCCCCAGATAGACACCTCCCACCCCTATGCTGAACCCAGACCCTGCTCATGTCATTTTTTTTTGTTTTTGTTTTTTGGTTTTTGTTTTTGGGTCACAGCCGGCTGTGCTCAGGGGTTACTCCTGCCTCTGCACTCAGAAATCGCTCCTGGCAGGCACAGGGGACCATATGGATGCCGGGATTCAAACTATCATCCATCCTGGATTGACTGCAAGCAAGGCAAACGCCCTACCGCTGTGCTATCTCTCTGGCCTCTCACGTCATTTTTTTGTTTGTTAGTGTTTTGGGCCACACCCAGCAGAACTCACTCACACTCCTAGTTCTGTACTCAGGAATCATGCCTGGCAGGCTGGGGGACCCTATGGGATGCCGGGGTTCCAACCCGGGTTAGCCTCATGCAAAAAAGTAAATGCCCTTTCTGCTCCAAGGGGCTCAGCTCAACAACAAGCTCCCTTTCCATGTACCCAGACTCTTGCCCCATCCCAAACTCTCATGAGCTTAAAGGTGGCCTCTGTCGGTCTCTCCAGTTCTCATTCCTTCTCACTGCCCCCCCTCATGCCGGCAGATGATGAAAGAGGGGAGAAGACTCAGCTGCTGAGATCCTACAGTGCCTGTGAGGCAGGAGGGTACTTCTATATTTTTTGTTTTTGTTTTGTTTTTATTTGGGGCCATACCCGACAGTGCTCAGGGGTTACTCCTGGCTCTGCGCTCAGAAATCACTCCTGGCAGTCTCGCAGTACTATATGAAATGCCAGGAATCGAATCGGGGTCTGTCCAGGGTTGGCTGTGTGCAAGGCAAATGCCCAACCACTGTGCTATCTCTCCAGCCCCAGGTGGGTTCTTCTGAGGGACCTCCAGTGGGTGGGGGCCAGAAGCTGAAGACCAGGGGTCCTGATCTTTCTCCAGCTGGGTCTAAGGCAGCGGTCAGTCCAGAAGAGTCCCCAGAAACAGGCTTCCGGATCCCCATTCCTTCTGCCTGTCCTTCCCCTGTGCCTCCATTTCTTTCTTTTATTTTTCTGGGTCACACTCAGGGATTACTCCTGGCTCTACACTCAGAAATCACCCCTAGCAGGCTCGGGGGACCATATGGGAATGCTGGGGATCAAACTGGGGTCTGTCCTGAGTGAGCCACATGCATAGCAAATGCCCTACCACTGGACTATCTCTCTGGCCCCTGTGCCTCCATTTCTTTCCTTGCATGGCATGAGCTGCAGATGGGGGTACACCAGCCCCCGCTTGCTTACCATGTCCAGCTTGCCTTTCTTGTGCAGGGTGCTGGACAGGGCCACGGTGGTGACCACGCAGGCAGCCAGCGAGCAGTAGGTGTTGATGGCTGCACGGTGCTGTGCGTCCCCGTGATTGGAGACGGCTGAGTTGAAGCTGGGCCAGAATATCCACAGGAACAGGGTACCTAGGGGAGCGGCCAGGCTGTGGGGCTCCCGAGGTGGCCATCGGCCTGTCCCGCTCACCCCCTTCTCCATCTACTCCTGACTCCCACTTTAGCCCACTTCACCTTTGAGAGAGTTGAGGGCCTGGGGAAGCTGCTGAAGGCACAGCTGGGGTGTGGAACAGGGAGGGGACTGCAGGAACCAGCACCCCACTAAGTCCCAGTATGGCAGGATCATAGGGGAAATGCAGGAAGGCCCAATGGGCAGGGCATGTGCTTGGTTTATTTTGTTTTTAGGCCACGTGGTGATGCTCATTGGCTCTCTTCAGGCTCAAGGAGTACCAGGGATTGAACAAGGTTGGACACATGCAAGGCAAACACTCGTGCTTTTTTTTTTTTTTTTTTTTGGTTTTTCGGGCCACACCTGTTAGATGCTCAGGGGTTACTCCTGGCTACGCGCTCAGAAATTGCCCCTGGCTTGGGGGGACCATATGGGACACCGGGGGATCCAACCGTGGTCCTTTCCTTGGCTAGCGCTTGTAAGGCAGATACCTTACCTCTAGCGCCACCTCGCCGGCCCCAACACTCGTGCTTTGTGGAGGAGCAAGGCCTGGGTTCCATTGAGCACCTCCGGAAACTACTCCTGAGTATAGAGCTGGGAATATTTTTGTTTTCTGGGGAGCCACCCCCGGCAGTGCTCAGGGGGTTACTCCTGACTCTGTGCTCAGAAATCACTCCTGGCAGACTCTGAGGACCATATAGGATGCCGAGGATCGAACCCGGGTCAGTCCAGGGTTGGATGTGTGCAAGGCAAATGCCCTACCTCTGTGCTATTGCTCCAGCCCAGAGCTTGGGATATTTATTTGATTTGAGGTTTGGAGACGCATTCAGTGGATGCTCAAGGCTGACTCCTGGCTTTGCACACCGGGATCACTCCTGAGCATGGAGCTGCAAAAAAGGGGGGCGGTCCCAGAGCAATAGTCCAGTGGCGAGGACACTTGCCTTGCACAGGGCTGACCCAGGTTTGATCCCCAAGCTCTCATATGGTCCCTCAAGTCTAGCAGGAGAGATTTCTAGTGCACAGCCAGGAGTGAGCCCTGAACATCCACCAAAACAACAACAAAAAAAGAAAAACAAGGGCTGGAAGTTCCAGTTCACTACATGAAGCTCACCACAAAGTGTGGTAAGTGCAGTTAGAGAAATAACTACGCTGAGAACTATCAGAACAATGTGAATGAACGAGGGAAGTAAAAAGCCTGTCTAAAATACGGGAAGGGGTGGGGAGGAGGGAGATTTGGGACATTGGTGGTGGGAATGTTGCACTGATGAAGGGCGGTGTTCTTTCCTTGACTAAAACCCAACTACAATCATGTTTGTAATCAAGGTGTCTAAATAAAGATATTAATAAAAAAGAAAAGAAAAACAAAATAAGAGCCCAAGTCTGACCAACTTCTTTCCCATAGGGGGAAGGCAAAAGCCCTGGGGTTTGGGGAAGGTCTTGGTAGCCCCCCCCCCAAGACTGAGCCCATCAGATCCTGGGGTGAAATAGGAGCTCACCGATCATGGCGAAGAGGTCTGACTGGTACACGGCAGTTTGCCGGGCTTTGCTCTGGCTCAGGTTGGATCGTTTCAGGAACGTGGTCACCATCAATCCGTAGTAGGCGCCGAAGACGTGGATGGTCATGGAGCCCCCTGCGTCCTTCACCTGCCGGGGCAGCTCTGGGTCTCAGCACTTGCCTCCACCTCCCCTCCCGGGACCCCCAAAGTGGGAGCAGAAGAGCAGCCAGCCTGCTTTTGTGTCTCCTGGGCTTCCTGTCTCAGCCCAGCTCCACACCTGTAGCTCTGCCCCACGGGGACGTCATAGTGCCAGCAGGGCTATCTCGGGACCACGTGAACCCAGGTTTGACCCCTAGCAGCCCATATGGTCCCCTCGTGAATCCCACCAGGAGTGATTCCTGAGCACAGAGCCAGGAGTCAGGCCTGAGCACTGCCACATGTGGGTCAAAGAAAAAAGCGAAAATAAAATGAGCAGAAATTTTATTTTGTTATTTTGTGGGGTTTTTTTTGTATTGTATTGTTTTGTTTTTTGGGGGGTCACACCCAGCCACACTCAGGGGTTCCTCCTGGCTCTATGCTCAGAAATCACTCCTGGCAGGCTCGGGGGACCATATGGGATGCCGGGATTCAAACCACCAACCTTCTGCATGCAAGGCAAATGCCTTACCTTCATGCTATCTCTCCGGCCCCTTGTTTGTTTGTTGTTTTGGTTTTAGGGCCACACTCGGTGGAGCATAGAGGTGACTCCGGTTCTGCATTGAGTAATTGCTCCTGGCAGGCTCGGTGGACCATATGGATGCAGAGGATTGAACCTGGGTCCATCCCGGGTTTGCTGCATGTAAGGCAAACACTCTACCATTGTTTTATCTCTCTGGCTGCAGAGCAGAAAAACTTTTATAGCAGATCAGGGAGGATTTTGGGGGTGTCTAAGGATTCTCTAGTCCAGTGGTCCTCAAACTATGGCCCGCAGGCCACATATTGTATATGTATCTATTTTGTTTCTTCATTGCAAAATAAGATATATGCAGTGTGCATAAGAATTCGTTCATGGGCCGGGTAGGTGGCGCTGGAGGTAAGGTGTCTGCCTTGCAAGCGCTAGCCAAGGAAGGACCTCGGTTCGATCCCCCGGCGTCCCATATGGTCCCCCCAAGCCAGGGACGATTTCTGAGCACATAGCCAGGAGTAACCCCTGAGCGTCAAACGGGTGTGGCCCAAAAACCAAAAAAAAAAAAAAAAAGAATTCGTTCATAAGTTTTGTTTTTACTAGAGTCAGACCCTCCAATGGTCTGGCCCCCTGTTTAAAAAGTTTGAGAACCCCTGCTCTAGTCCCTTCATCCAAATTATCCACTCCGGGGCTAGAGTGGAGGTACAGAGGAGAGGACGCTTGCTTTGCATGCAGTAGACCCAGGTTCGATTCCCAGCACCCGTAGAGTCCCTCTATGGGGGAACACCGCTCGGAGCATCGCTGGGTGTGGCCCATAAGCCAAAAAGACATCCCTGGCTGGTCCCTGGCCTCTGCAGTTCTCACCACCACCCCCAGCTAAGGTCCCCCCAACTTCCACCCCAACCAATACCCACTTACCCATAGCAGCTTGAGGAGGATGAACTCGTTCACCGAAAAGAGAGTCACTTGGAAGAGGGTCATGAGAAGCAGCTGCAAGGGGCTGACTTTGCCCAGCACCGCCCCGAAGGCCACACAGACGGAGCCCACGCAAAAGTCTGCATTGATGAGGCTGTGGGAGACAAGGGCCAAGACATGAGCCACCGTGTCATTCGCACACCAAGCTCTGGGCTGGACTTGAGTGAGACTGGGTTTCTTGTTGGATTGGAGTTGGTAGCTGAACCTCCCTTTTTTATTTGCTTCTGTTTTGGGGACACACTGAAGCTATGATCAGGCTCTGAGCTGAGGGATTAGCCCTGATGATGTTCAGGGGACCCTATGGGGTTCTAGAAATAAAACTCAGGTCAGCCGTGTGCATGGCGAATACCCTCCCCACTGGGCATCGCTCAAGCCTCCGGTGAATTTATTTTTTTATTGATTGATTGATTGATTGGTCTTTGGGCCACACCCAGAGGTGCTCAGAGGCCACTCCTGGCTCTGCACTCAAAAATCGCTCATCAGGGGCCTGGCGGTGGCGCTAGAGGTAAGGTGCCTGCCTTGCCTGTGCTAACCTTGGACGGACCATGGTTCGATCCCCCGGTGTCCCATATGGTCCCCCAAGCCAGGAGCAACTTCTGAGTGCATAGCCAGGAGTAACCCCTGAGCGTTACCGGGTGTGGCCCAAAAACCAAAAAAAAAAAAAAAAAATCGCTCATCAGGCTAGGGAACCATATGAGATGCCGGGAATCAAACCGGGTCCCTCCTGGGTCAGCCACATGCAAGGCAGACGCCCTACCACTGTGTTATCTCTCTGGCCCCTGAATTCATATTTTGAAAATATTTTGCATCTCAGACAATTGCCCTGTGAGGTCAGGTTGGTACTACAGATGAGGCAGTTAGGAATCTGCATATGGAGGCGATTTTGCTACTTCGTTTGCTTCTAGATATTTCTCTGGATGGGGCTTCCCTCATCTAATAAAAAATCTTTTATTCTGGGGATGGAAAGATAGCATGGAGGTAAGGTGTTTGCCTTTCATGAAGAAGGTCATTGGTTCGAATCCCAGCATCCCATATGGCCCCTGAGCCTGCCAGGGGCGATTTCTGAGCATAGAGCCAGGAGTAAAACCTGAGCGTTGCTGGATGTGACCAAAAAAACAAAAAAAAATCTTTTATTTTATTTCACAAAAATGTGTTGCCTTGCATGCAGAAGGTCGGGTTCGAATCCCGGCATCCCATATGATCCCCCGAGCCTGCTAGGAGCAATTTCTGAGTGTAGAGCCAGGAGTAACCCCTGAGTGCTGCCGGTGTGACCCAAAAACAAAAACAAAAAACAACAACAACAAAAACCCCAAAAACTTTAATTCCTTCAGTTAATAAAAGTTCATGTTCACACTTTAATGACAACTCTCTCAGGGGCCGGAGAGATAGCATGGAGGTAGGGTGTTTGCCTTGCATGCAGAAGGACGGTGGTTCAAATCCCGGCATCCCATATGGTCCCTTGTGCCTGCCGGTGCGATTTCTGAGCACAGAGCCAGGAGTAACCCCTGAGCATCACCAGGTGTAACCCAAAAAAACAAAATAATAAAATAAAATAAAATAAAAGATTGGCCAGAGCAGTGGTGCAATGGTAAAGCCTTGCATGCAGCTGACCCAAGACGGACCACGGTTCGATCCCCCAGCATTCCATGTGGTCCCCCAAGCCAAAAGCGATTTCTGAGCACATAGTCAGGAGTAACCCCTGAGCATCACCAGGTATGGCCCAAAACAAACAAACAAACAAAAAACAAACAGAAAAAATTCCCACAGACTGTTGACTCTCTCACAGCTGTGCACCACAGATGACGAGTCCACGGCTACCTCAGTGAACACTTAAACTGCTAAAGTTGAATTGCTAAAGGACAACTTGCCTGTCCTGCAAGCTGGCCACTGGAAAGCGGACTTTGGGAATTTTTCTTTCATGAGCTGGGGCTGGTGTTGGAGGTTAGAGGAAGTGTGTTAGGGGTGTGCATGCGTGTGTGTGTGTGTGTGTGTGTGTGTGTGTGTGTGTGTGTGTGTGCGCGCGTGTGTGTGGTGGGTTGGTGGAATCATCAGATCCACAGTATGTTACTGAGAAAAGGGATTTAGGATGGAGATAGAAATAGAGACGTTCAGACTACATCCCTGAGACTCCAATATCTACATGGTTCTTTCTCCTGGGAGAGAAAGAATAAGACAAAGAAAAGCACCTTCCTTTGTCTGGAACCACTCATTCAAGAACTTTCCAAAGCTGGTTTGAGCATCCCTGCCCTGGGATTTCAACCATTACCTACTGGAACCAGGATGCTTCTATCCCAAGGACCAAGCAACCTAGGTTCATCCACCCCAAGTTTGCCAAGCCCTGCCCCTTGGCCATGTGCCCGGTCCCTCTGCCCTACATCCTACCCCTCTCTCCTACTCCCCTCCCCTTTGTCCTACGCCTCACCCCATCTTCTACACCCCCTTTGTCCTACACCCCACCCCTCTGTCTCCTAAGCCCTTCCCCTTGGCCATATGCCCCATACTTCTGTCTTATGGCCCACCCCTCTGCCCTTCGCCCACCCCCGGCCCAGCTCACTTCTCCACGCCCAGAAGGATGTGGCCGTTCTCGAAGGAGTGCAGCCAGCCTTGCACGAGCAGCGCCCACTGGATGCCGAAGGCCGCCAGCAGAAAGTTGAAGCCCACGGCGCTGTAGCCGTAGCGATGCAGGAAGGTCATGAGGAAGCCGAAGCCCACGAAGATCATCGCATTCACATCCTGGAAGCCTGCGGGAGAGCACAAGGTCTTGCCCACCTGGGACCAGCCCAGGCGCCCCCCACCCGAAGCCTCCTTCTCCCCCCTAGCTCCACTGGATCCTGGCAGGCCATGTCCTCCCTCGGATGGCGATGCCACTCCTTGGTCTCCTCCTAAGAGACCCTGCAGGCAGGTGGGCTGGAAACACGATTTTAGGCCACTGCGTTATGATGCTAGCAGGTGTCTTGATGACCCCCACCCCCCTGGGTGAGGACAGTTAGCTCCCCTCTTCATCCGATGCCAGTGGGGCACTTGGAGTTGCCAGGCTGTGGATTCATTAGATTCAGGGCACTGGCTCTCATGGATGTGGCCTATCTCAAAAAACTAAAAAGTAATACACATAGGGGCTGGAGAGAGAGCAGAGTGGAGGAGTACTGCGGAGAGATAGGGTTAGAGAGACAGTGAAGAGATAGTATGGGGCTAAGGCACTTACACTATCAGTTAATTTTTGTTCAATCTTTGATACATTATAGTCAACTAAGCACTGCTTGGCTGTGGCCCAAACCCATCCCCTCCATGGGGGCCGGAGAGATAGCACAGCAGAAGGGTGTTTGCCTTGTATACAGCCAACACAGGATGGACCCCAGTTCGAATCCCAACAGCCCATATGCTCCCCAGAGCCAGCCAGGAGTGGTTTTCTGAGTGCAGAGCTAGGAGGAACCCCTGAGCACTATCGGGTGTGACCCAAAATCCAAAAACACAAAAACCCATTCTCTCCAAAACAAACAAACAAACAAAAAACAATCAACATCAGCAATGAGGGACAAATGCCTTTACATGGAGTCTATTTTGTTTTCATCTGAACCTCCCAAATCTGTGGGTGCTTAATGGTTACTTCTGGTTCTCTGCTCAGGGTTTTGTACCAATCTTGCTCCCCTAGGAAAAACAAGCATGTTGTCCTTTGAACCATCTTTCTGGCCCTAGAAGGAGATTCTGAAAAAGGACAAGTGCCCTCTGGGAGCTCACCAACTGAGACAATCCCAGTCTACACAGGAAGGAAAGCTCAGACAGAAAAAATAAAGTTGTTAGGCAGAAGAGAGGCTATGTGTCAGGAAAGACAAAGCCAGGTGGACATGTGCCAGGGTGCAAAGGACATCAGAGATATGCAGAGATGGGCAGAGGGACAATTGGTCTAACCTGCTGCCCAGCTGAGGAGGGCACTGTCAGGGAAGTGTGAGGGGAACAAGGAATGGCTTCTTTTTTGGAGGGGGAGTCAAACCCGGCAGTGCTCAGGGGTTCTCTTGGCTCTCCCTACCGCTGTGCTATCTCTCCAGTCTCTGGAATAGCATCTCTGAAGGTCCTTCTTTGCTCTTCCTGCCCCCTCAGGGGTGTCCTTGTCTTTCTCTTCCACTGTCCCTGAAGCACTTGTTCAATGGTTTCACCAAATTCACTAAGTAGGGGTGCTATTGCGCCATAATTCTTAGATACTGCTTTTTCTTCTTTACCAAAACACTACAGAAGCTTGGCATTTTCATGGGAGTCTTGAAGGGAGAAAGATGGACACCCCGGCTTGCTGTGTTACCCCAAAACAGTCCAGTTCAGCTGAGCTGACTGGGATACATTGGCCGCGAGCCCTAGCGGTGGGCACAAGGGGGCAGCAGCGAGCACAGGGCCTTTCTTGCTCTCCAGGCTCCCAACAGTCTGCACCCCACTTCTCTCTCCACCCCACTGCACCATCACCATGGGACCTCCTGGGAAGGTAGGGGTAGGGGAGAGGTCACAACGCAGAAAAGGTTGTACTAGAGTTTGGGGCAAATATCCATCCTGTGTTGATTGTGCCATCCATCCCATGGGTACAAAGGCTCCACCTGGCAGAGAATGCCCAAAGCATTTTGGGGGCCCGGAGCCATAGCACAGCCGTAAGGCATTTGCCTTGCAAGTGTTCAACACAGGACAGACCCAGTTTGAATCCCGGCATCCCATATGGTACCCCTGCCTGCCAGGAGCGACTTTTTGTTTTGTTTTGTTTTGGGGCCACACCCGGCAGTGCTCAGGGGTTACTCCTGGCTGTCTGCTCAGAAATAGCTCCTGGCGGGGCCGGGCGGTGGCGCTCGAGGTAAGGTGCCTGCCTTGCCTGCGCTAGCCTAGGAGACGGACCGCGGTTCGATCCCCCGGCGTCCCATATGGTCCCCCAAGCCAGGAGCGACTTCTGAGCGCATAGCCAGGAGTAACCCCTGAGCGTCACCGGGTGTGGCCCAAAAACCAAAAAAAAAAAAAAAAAATAAAAAAAAAAAAAAAGAAATAGCTCCTGGCAGGCATGGGGGACCATATGGGACACCGGGATTTGAACCAACCACCTTTGGTCCTGGATCGGCTGCTTGCGAGGCAAATGCCGCTGTGCTATCTCTCCGGGCCCGCCAGGAGCGACTTTTGAGCACAGAACCAGGAGTAACCCCTGAGCACTACTGGGGTGTGACCCCAAAACCACAATAAATAAATAAAGATAAATAAATAGATAAATAAATAATAAAGCAAGCAAGCACTTTTGGCACCCTGGTCTACACTAACATCCAGGGAGCCCCCTCAACCGCTGGTCTAGGGGTGTGAGCATCTGTGATGGGCATCTGCTTTCCAAGGTCCCCAGCAGTAGCTGTCAGCTGACCTCCCAGATCTCCCACTGCACCCAGGAACACTCAAGGACTTAAGGAGCTCTTAAAGACGGACTCACTGAAGGCTGGGTTTGATCCCAGAGCCTCCCACTAGGCAACGCTGCCCCCTGCTGGCAGAGAAGCTCATGTACATTCAACGTAGCTGCCCAGTTTTAGTGCTGGAAGGGCGTGAAACACACCCTCAGGGGTTAAATCCATCTGCTCTGGGTCAGCTCCCCCCTGGCCCTTTTTTCCTTTTCTTTTTCATTTTTCTTTCTTTTCTTGTTCTTTCTTCCTTCCTAACTTCCTTCCTTTCTTTCTCTCTTCCTTCCTTCCTTCCTCCCTCCCTCTCCCTTTCTCTCTTCCTTCCTTCCTCCCTCCCTCTCCCTTTCTTTCTTTCTTTCTTTCTTTCTTTCTTTCTTTCTTTCTTTCTTTCTTTCTTTCTTTCTTTCTTTCTTTCTTTCTTTCTTTCTTTCTTTCTTTCTTTCTTTCTTTCTTTCTTTCTTTCTTTCTTTCTTTCTTTCTTTCTCTCTCTCTCTCTCTCTCTCTCTTTCTTTCTTTCTTTCTTTCTTTCTTTCTTTCTTTCTTTCTTTCTTTCTTTCTTTCTTCTTTTGCCACACCTGGCAATGCACAGGACTTACTCCTGGTCCTGTGCTCAGGAATCACTTCTGGCAGTGCTCATGGAACCACACAGAGTGCCAAGGATCAAACCTTGTTTGGCCAGTGCCAGGGAAGTGTCTTCCCCGCTGTCCTGTGGCCCTGAACCTCCTCCCTGGCACTTTCCAGGAAACTGTGGGATTTGGGGATTCCTGGCTCCCCTTGGGCTAAGCTCCTGCACTTGGCTAGGCCCAGGTAGGATATTCGCAAACATCCCAGATGCCCTCAGCTCAGGCCTTGGGGGAAAACCAGCACAGGCCTCCAGCTGGCTCTGGGTCCACTGCCTGTTGTGGAGTCAGGCTGCCCAAGGCCCTCAGGCCCTCTGAGCCCAGCCAGAGCAGGTTGGAGCGGGATCCTCTGGGATCTGAGAGGCAGAGGGTTCCACTAAACCCCAGGCAGAAGGAGAAATCATACACAGGTGCTGGGAGCTTGGGGCCAAGAGCTGCACCCCTGGAATGTGCCTCAGGCCTGGAGAGCTGGGAAGGGGGGCTGGAACCCCCAGGGAGCACATGCCTACAGCTCCAACCCTGAGATAAAGTAAGTCTGGAAGAGGAGGAGAGTGGGAGCCAGAGTATAGCATAGTGGGGAGGGTGCTTGCCTTGCACACTGCTGACCCTGGTTTGATCCCCAGCATCCCGTAGGGTCCCCTGAGCATCACCATGAGTGATTCCCAAGCATAGAGCTAGGAGTGACCCCTGCGTGTGGCCCAAAAAATTAAAATAAAAGAGGAGGGAGGTGGGCTGGAGAGATAGCACAGCCGTAGAGCGTTTGCCTTACACTCGGCCAACCCAGGATGGACCTGGGTTTGATTCCCGGCATCCCATATGGTCCCCTGAACCTGCCAGGAGTGATTTCTGAGTGCAGAGCCAGGAGAAACCTCTGAGTGCCACCAGGTGTGGCCCCAAAACCAAAAAATAAAAGAGGAGGGAGGGAAAGAGGGAGAGAGGGAATGCAATAGGACACCCAGGTTCAGTCCATCCAGGGGTCCACAACACTTCCCTGCTCCCTGAAGTCTCCTGGACACGGTATCTCATCAGCATAGGGCACAGCCCTGCCTATTACCTCCCTTCTTTTATGTACTATATCTCTATGAATGTGCTTCTCAGCAGTCCCGCCAAACCTGCCACTGCCCCATCTTTTTCCACAAAAAGCTGCTGAACTGTGAAATTGGAACAATAGCACAGCAGTAGTGCATTTGCCTTCCACACAACTGACCCGGGAAGAACCCAGGTTTGATCCCCGGCACCCCATATGGTCCCCGAGCCTGCCAGGAGTAATTTCTGAGCACAGAGCCAGGGGTAACCCCTGAGAGCCAGGGGTAACCCCTGTGCACAGCTGGATGTGACCCCCCCAAAAAGGGGGACACAGATGTCTTCAAAGGTCAGGGGTGCAGGTACTAAGGGAGTGGCTCCAAGGAAACAGTGTTGGTCAGAGGGGCTGCTGCAGGTGAGTTCTGGGGTCCTCTCGGAAATGTGTTTACCTTAAGTGTCAGGGCTGAGAGAGGAGGAGGAAGATGCAGAGACCCTGAGAGCCTGACGAGTCCCAGGGAGGTCACACCGACTCTGGTGACCTTGGCCAGCCCTGAGTCCCAAAAGTTGGGGTTCCAGATCCCTGAGCACCCCCACTTGGAAGAGGGTCCTAGGTCCTATCCACTCCCCATCTGAGGGGTTGAGAAGTCAGTCGGGAACCAGCAAGGCTGACATTGCCACAGGCTTCCCTCCTGGCTCTCAGCAGTCAGGGTAGTAGTGAGATCTGGGGAGCCCCAATATCCCTCTATTGATCTGTTTGGTATTCGAGTTATCCCTTGAGATACTCAGGGCTGACTGTGCTCAGGGATCTTTCCTGGAGGGCTCAGGGGACCGAACCTAGGTCAGTGCAGTCCAAGAAAAGTGCCTTCCCGCCTCCCAAGACTTGGAGGGTAGAGAAATCCGGGGATGCCCCTTCTCCTCCCAGCCCAAAGAAGAGGTTCTGGGGTGCCCTCTCACAAACCAGCCAGCCAGCCCCTGAGCCCTTGATTCGAAGAGTGGGACCCCATCCTCAAAAGACCCATGTCGGAACATTTTCAGGGGGTGCAAAAGGTGCCCAAAGGGAGCAAAGAGCCAAGGGCACATTGGCCATCTGGGGGGAGCTTCCCAGAGAAGTGGGGACCTGCAGGGTTGGAGGGAACTCACTGGGGTACCGGTAGTAGAACTCGTTCTCCAGGTCGCTGGAAATGTTCCCGGAGCGCTTATTTTGCGGCCAGTGCGCGTCCGAGTGGGGGTCGTAGCGCGCGAACACCCCAAACAGGACGATCAGGGCGACCTGCAGGAGCAGGCAGGTGGCCGGCAGTCGCCAGCGGAGGTCGGTGTTCCAAGCCATGGGGCGGGCGGACGGGCAGCAGGCAGCGGGCACCAGGTAGGGCAGGATGGAGCTTATAACAGAGAGCGGCGGGGCGGGGCACGGCGGGCACACCCTTCTGCCAGGGGTCCCTGCAGCTTTGGGGCGCGGTCTGTGTGGGTGCGGAGGTGCCCCAACTCGGTGTACCCCTTCTCTCTCCCTCTCTCTCTTCTTCTCTCCTCTCCT
This sequence comes from Suncus etruscus, assembly GCF_024139225.1. Taxonomy (NCBI): domain Eukaryota; kingdom Metazoa; phylum Chordata; class Mammalia; order Eulipotyphla; family Soricidae; genus Suncus; species Suncus etruscus. Next base: position 8,786,247 of record NC_064858.1, on the reverse strand, counting down.
CTCCTCTCTCTCCCTCTCTCTCCTCTTTTCTTTCTCTTCCTCTCCTTCTTTCTCCTTCTCCCTCTCCTTCTCTGTCTGTCTGTCTGTCTGTCTGTCTGTCTCTCTCTCTCTCTCTGCAGGTGTGCTTCTGTCTTATCCTCTCCCCCCCCTTCTCAGCAGGTGTACTTCTAGTAAGGCAGATGTCTTTTGTTTATTTGTTTGTTTTTGGGCCACACCCAGTGATGCTCAGGAGTTACTCCTGGCTATGCGCTCAGAAATTGCTCCTGGCTTGGGGGACCATAGGGGACGCCAGGGGATCAAACCACAGTTTGTCCTAGGCTAGCTCAGGCAAGCAGACACTTTACCGCTTGCACCAAAGCTCGGGCCCCCCTTCTCTTATCCTCTCTCTCTCTCTCTCTCTCTCTCTCTCTCTCTCTCTCTCTCTCTCTCTCTCTCCTTCTCTGTTTCTCTCTCTTTCCCTCTGTCTCTCCGTCTCCTTTAGTCTCTGTCTCTCTATCCCCTTCTCTGTCTCTCTCTCCTTCTCTCTCTATCCCCTTCTCTCTGTCTCTGTCTGTCTATCTCTTTCTCTGTCTCTGTCTCTCTGTCTCTTTCTCTGTCTCTCTGTCTCTGTCTCTCTGTCTCTTTCTCTGTCTCTCTGTCTCTTTCTCTGTCTCTGTCTCTCTCTGTCTCTGTCTCTCTCTGTCTCTCTCTGTCTCTCTCTCTGTCTCTCTCTCTCTGTCTCTGTCTGTCTGTCTGTCTGTCTGTCTCTCTCTCTCTCTCTCTCTCTCTCTCTCTCTCTCTCTCTCTCTCTCTTTCCAGGCTCTCCAAGTCAAACTGCATTGGGCTGAAAGGGTTTCCGGCCCAAGAGGGGCAGCCACCACTGAATTTTCGTGTGTGACATGGGACATGGGTGTGTGTGTGTGGCTCTTGGACAGAGAGAAAGAAGAAGCTTTATTTTGTGAGGAAGAGGCTGGGCCACATCTGGAGGTACTCAAGACTTAGCCTGAGCTCAGGAAAGATTCTTGGGGTGCTCAGAGGGGATGAGCATACTGGTGGTTAGTGCTCAATGAGGACCCAAGCCCAGTTGGTCACACGCAAAGCAACTGCCCTCCCTGTGTACTATGGCTCCAGACCCTTTGTGTCTTTACAGCCTTCAGGGGTGGAGTGACATTGTCTCTGTGCCTTGCGAAAGACTTCGGAGAAGCCTTTTCAGAACAGAACCAGGGGCTGGGACCTGCTCTGGCTACACCAGGTCCCCCCCAGAAACATCAGCGTCCCAGAAGCTTCCATGGATCTTAGCGGGGGAGTTCCTAGGGGCTCAGGACCCCAAGGATGGTGCAGTTGCAAGATGACCCTGTGGGAACAGCGGGCTGAGGGTTCTGAGGATTGTAGAGAGAGAATGTAGGGACAGTAAGGTCAGGGAGCCATGACAAGGGTCAAGGACTGCAACTGCTTTTGTTTGTTTTGTTATTTGAGTCACACCTGGCTCTGTGCTTGAGACACTCCTGGTAGTTTTTGGGGGACTATCTGGAGTGCCATGGGCCAGACTGACCTGGGTGGGCTCTGTGCAAGGCAAGCACCCTCCCTGTGGTGTTTAAAGGTCCCCGTGGACCCTTACTGCTTTAACAGCTCCCAGGATAACTTTGCTGAAATGCTGTTACTCCTGACCCTGCACCCAGAAATCACTCCTGAATTCGAACCACCATCCATCCTGGATCATATGGGGTGCAGGAAATCAAACCCATGTTTGAGCTGTGCTATCACTCTGGCCCTAAAATAATTTTTGATTTTTGGTTTTTGGGTCACACTTGGTGCCACTCAAGGGGTTACTCCTGGCTCTGTGCTCAAAAATTGCTCCTGGCAGGCATGGGAGACCATTTGAGATGCCAGGGGATCAAACTGCGGTCCATCTTAGATCAGCGCATGCAAGGTAAACTCCTTACCACTGTGCTATCTCACCAGTTCCAAATATTTTTTTTTTGGTTTTTGGGGCACACCCAGAGACAGTTAGGGGTGACTTTTGGCTCTGCACTCAGAAATCACTCCTTGAGGGGCTGGAGAGATAGCATGGAGGTAAGGCGTTTGCCTTTCATGCAGAAGGTCGGTGGTTCGAATCCCGGCATCCCATATGGTCCCCTGAGCCTGCCAGGAGTAACCCCTGAGCACTGCCGGGAGTGACCCAAAAACAAAACAAAACAAAAACAAAACAAAAAAAAATCACTTCTTGTAGGCTTGGGGCACCATATAGGATGCCGGGGATTGAACCCGGGTTTGTCCTGGATCGGCTGCATGCAAGGCAAATGCCCTACTGTTGTGCTATCTCTCCAGCCCCTTGCTTCCAGATTTGAGCTGCTTTGTGTATGGGACGTGGCTGCCATATTGTTAATCGGCAAGAGCCAAGTCTCAAGGTCAAACCACTAGCCAGATTAGTTTACAATCCGTCAAGAGAAACTTCCAAGTCTGCTTTTCCAACCCGGGCCAGCCGTGCCAGAGATCCACCCCACTTTGTGACCACAGTCTTGTTTGCATGCTTGAGTTCTAAGCTCAAGAGACAACACAAGAGCCTCCCCACCTGAGCCTGAGACACTGCCCCTGCTCAGTCCCTCAGAAGTGCACCCCAATTGCCCCTGTGTGGGTCCCCTCAATTGCAGGTGCTTAGATTGTGGCCCAAGATGAGACAGGGACTGAGAGAAAACGGAGGTTTATAGGGTGGGTGGGAAAGAGAAACTTAACCTGAAGCTTGACTCCAGAGGCCTGAGCCCACTTTTTTGTTTTTGTTTTTGGGCCACACCTGGCAGTACTCAGGGATTACGCCTGGCTTTGCACTCAGAAATCACTCCTGGCCCAGCGGACCATATGGGATGCTGGGGATTGAACCCAAGTTCGTCCTGGCTAGGTTCATTCTGGCCCCCTGAGTCTCTTTGAACAGAGGAAGCAAAGGGGGTCAAAGAGATAGCACAGTGGTAGGGTGTTTGCCTTACATGCAGCCAACCCAGGATGAACCCCAGTTTGATTCCTGGCATCCAATATGGCCCCCTGAGCCTGTCAGGAGTGATTTCTGAATGCAGAGCCAGGAGTAACCCTGAGTGCCACCAGATGTGGCCAAAAAAAAAAAAAAAAAGTAAAGAAAAGAAAAGATGGGGCGGGTGAGGTGGCACTGGAGGTAAGGTGTCTGCCTTGCAAGTGCTAGCCAAGGAAAGATGGCGACTGTGGTTCGATTCCCCCGACGTCCCATATGGTCCCCCCAAGCCAGGGGCAATTTCTGAGCGCTTAGCCAGGAGTAACCCCTGAGCATCAAATGAGTATGGCCCGAAAAACCAAAAAAAAAAAAAAAAAGAAGAAAAAAAAAAGAAAAGAAAAGAAAAGAAAAGATGGGCCGGAGAGATAGCATGGAGGTAAGGCATTTGCCTTTCAAGCAGAAGGTCATTGGTTTGAATCCCAGCATCCCATATGGTCCCCCGTACCTGCCAGGGGCAATTTCTGAGCATAAAGCCAGGAGTAACCCCTGAGCACTGCCGGGTGTGACTCCCCAAAAAGACAAACAAAGAAAAGAACAAAACAAACAAAACAAAAGAAAAAACAAAACAAAACAAAGAAAAGATGAGGCAATAGCACAGAGGAGAAGGCATCTGCCTTAAACCTGTCTGACCTGGGGACCCTATGGAATGCTGAAGCTTGAACCCAGGTTAGCTGCGTTCAAGGCAAGTGCCAGCCAGGAGTGATTCCTTTGCGCAGAGCCAAGAGTAAACTCCTGAGCACTGCCCTGTGTGCCCCCCAAAACAAAATAAATAAATAGAAGAGGAAGTAGAAAGATTCAGGAAGAAAAAAAAAGATTCAGGAAGTTGGTTATTGGTACCTAAGGGAAGAAAGAGACAGAATGGGGATGGAGGATGGGGTGTGGGGCATTTGCCTTGCAGGGAGCTGACTGACCCTGGCTTGGTCTCCAGTTCTGCACAGGGACTCCTGAGAACCACTAGGACCACTCAAGTAGCTCAAGGACCACTAGGAGTAGCCCTTGGGCACAGAGCCAGAAGTAGCCCCTGAACACAGGAATAACCCCTGAGCACAGAGGCAGGATTAACTCAGGAACACAGGAGTAGCATGTGAGCACAGAACCAGGATTAACTCCAGAGCACAGAGCCAGGAGTAATCCCTGATCACAGAGCCAGGAGTAACCCTGAGCACAGAGCCAGGAGTAATCCCTGAGCATGTCCAAGCCCCAAGTTTCCCCCGATAAAATGCAGCTGCCAGAGCTCTGAGGAGGCTGGGGACAAACTGGGGTGCAGCCTCCTGGAAGGGAGCATCTGTTTCTACTCAGATCAAGGAGACCAGTTTTTCTTCATTTTTCACAAATGGGGACCTAAAACAAAGCCCCGGATTAGCGGCAGGAGGAAGGAGCTGTTCCAGCGAGGAACATTGACCTTTGCCAGGCTGCAACCCAGCCCAAGAGCCCGTCCTCGGCGGACGCCCCTTCCAGGAAGGCCTGCAGGTCTGAGGGCACAGCCTGGCAGCTGGGGGATGCCATCAATCACCCACACTTCCAGCCACTGTCACTTCTCTCCTCACCCCAATGCAAAGGGCTTGTCTTAGAAGCTGAGAACCAAGAGCCGCCTACCTGAATGGCCTAAGGTTTGCCAACTGAAAGTCATGCCAAGCCCCCTCACCTGGCCAGGCACCTTGTCCCCTGGGCCAAGGCTCTGGTCACCCAGTCCAGACACTGACCGTTGACCCCTGATGGCAGGGAGTGCCGGGGTCCTCTAGGCTTCCATCCTATGGAACTTCTTTAGATTTTGAGGGGGAGTTGGTCCACACCAGCAGCGCTCAGGAGTTATTCCTGGCTCTGCGCTCAGAAATCACTCTCCTGGCAGGCTCGGGGAACCATGTGGGATGCCAGGAATTGAATCAGGGTCCTTCTGGGGTTGGCAGCATGAAAGGTAAACACATTACCGCTGTGCTATCACTCCAGTCCCTTGATTTTTTTTTTTCCTTTGGTTTTCGGGTCACACCCAGCAGCGCTCAGGGGTTACTCCTGGCTCTATGCTCAGAAATCGCTCTTGGCAGGCTCAGGGGACCATATGGGATGCCCTGATTCGAACCACCATCCTTCTGCATGAAGGCAAACGCCTTAGGGCCCAGAGAGATAGCACAGCGGTGTTTGCCTTGCAAGCAGCCTATCCAGGACCTAAGGTGGTTGGTTCGAATCCCGGTGTCCCATATGGTCCCCCGTACCTGCCAGGAGCTATTTCTGAGCAGACAGCCAGGAGTAACCCCTGAGCACCACCAGGTGTGGCCCAAAACCCAAAACCCAAAAAAAAAAAAAAAAGGCAAACTCCTTACCTCCATGCTATCTCTCTGGGCCCAGGTCTCTTGATTCTTACAATATTTCTCTTCTTGAATTTTAATTCGCAGGGTCAGGATGGAGCAAAAGTCTTATTGTTGAAAGGCACAGAATTTGCTACTAACCACCTCCCCAGCCTTTTTGCTCATTATTTTTTTTGTTTGTTTGCTTCTGTTTTTGTTTTGTAGCCACACCTGGCGGCATTCAGGGGTTACTCCTGTTTCTGTGCTCAGAAATCACTCCTGGCAGGTTCATGGGGACCCTCTGGGATGATGGGGATCCAACCCAGGTAGGCTACATGTAAGGCAAACATCTCCCACTGTGCTATTGTCTCATCCTCACCATTTGCTCAGGTTTTTTTTTTTTTTGGGGGGGGGAGGGTCACACCCGGCAGCAGTCAGGGTTACTTTTGGCTCTGCTACTCAGAAAGTGCCCTGGGGGCTTGAGAGATAGCACAGCGGCGTTTGCCTGTGCAAGCAGCCGATCCAGGACCAAAGGTGGTTGGTTCGAATCCCGGTGTCCTATATGGTCCCACCGTACCTGCCAGGAGCTATTTCTGAGCAGACAGCCCAGGAGGTAACCCCTGAGCACCGCCGGGGTGTGACCCAAAAACAAACAAACAAAAAAAAAATCGCCCCTGGCAGGCTCGAGGACCATATGGGAGCCTTTGAACCGTTCTTCCGCATGCAAGGCAAACACCTTACCTCCAATGCTATCTCTTCAAGCCCCTTTTTGTTTTGTTTTGTTTGCTCTTTTTTTTTTTTTTTTTTTTTTTTTTTGCTAATGAAACCAGCTCTGTTGGAGCGATAGGCTAGCAGTTAAGGCCTTGCACACATCCAACCTGGATTCGATCCCCGTCATTCCCTATGGTGTCCCAAACTCCACCAGGAGTCATTTCCAAGCAGAGCCAGAAGTAACCTCTAAGCATTGCTGGGTATGCCCCCCAAAAATGAACCCAGAAGAACAAAAATAAAAACCACAACTCTCTGGCGGAGATATTCTCAGAAGAATCATATTTGTTGTTGTGGCTCAGTCTTGGCTGACTTGGGTAACCATATGGGGATGCCAGGTGATTGAACTGGGTCAGCTTCAGAGCCACAATCATAACCCATTGTAAGTTTGTTCCAAATTGGTGCTGGGGTGTTGGAACAGATCAGGCAATGAACCCAAAGCCTGTGGGCGCTTTTCGCTCAGCTGTGACTGACCATTATATGTGCAGATCTGCACGGTTCAATGGCTGGAGTCAAAGGAACACAGGTCTGGGTCAGAGAAGATGGGGAAGGGTCAGTGTGGGGCGAAGCTGATGCCCCTCGATGAATGTAGGCTGGGGTGCTGAGACACCCCTGGCCTTATAAGGAAGGAAATCTCATCATGGAGGGTGGCCAATTGCTGACTGATCAAAACAAGCCAGTGCAGGAGAAAGGCCTCGCTGCTGGGAATTCAACTTTCTTTGCTTTTGCTTTTTCTCTTTCTTTTGGGGCCACACCCGACAGCATACAGGGATTACTCTGGCTTCAGGGCTCAGAAAATCACTCCTGCCAGGTGCCTATGGGATGCCAGGGATCGAACCCAAGTCAGCTGTGGGCAAGGCAAGTAGCCTTCCCTCCTATTCTAGTGCTCCAGCCCTTTGGTTAACTCTTTAGTCATATTTTAGGGCAATCCTGGGTCAACTAGTACATGAATTATTCTGGAATTAGTAGAAATACAGGGGGAGACCAAGAAGAAATATATCAATATATAGAGAAATTTAAACATATCAGGAGCTGGGTGGGCTTACAAAAGGGGGAGGGGCAGAGCCTTTGCATGTGGGAGGTTTTGGGTTCGATCCCTGGTACATGGGTCCCCTGATCATTGCTAGATACACCCCACACTTCTAGGGGCCACCTCTGCAGATTTACAGACACATCAGCAAGGTGTATGTCAGTTCTTACACATGCTCACATCACATATATTCATTCTTTTTTGTCTTGTTTTTTGTTTGTTTTGTTTGTTTTTGGGTCACATCTCGCAGAGCTCAGGGGCTACTCCTGCGTCTATGCTCAGAAATTCGCTCCTGGCAGGTTTGGGGGGACCATATGGATGCCGGGATTCAAACCACCTTCCTCCTGCATGAAAGGGCAAAGTGCCTTACCTCCATGCTATCTCTCCCGGCCCCTCTACATTGTATTCTAAGTGTGTGCATATTCATATACATTGTATTTCAATGTGTAGTCCCATGAAGTGCACAAGGAATTTGGGAATGGGCGGGAAAGGCTTGAGAAACTATCTTTCTGGGGCAGAGGTGGTGTGGCAATCAGTAGGGGCGTTTGCCTTGCACATGCTAACCTAGGGACAAAACCGCAGTTCAATCTCCTATGTCTCATATGATCCTCCAAGCAGGAGTGATTTTTGAGAGGCAGAGCCAGGAATTAACTGAGGCACTGCCGGGTGTGACCAAAAACCAAAAAAAAAAAAAAAAAAAGGAAGAAAGGAAGAAAGGAAGAAAGGAAGGAAGGGAAGGAAGGAAGGAATGGAAGAAGGAAGGAAGGAAGGATAGAAGAAAGAAAGAAGAAAGAAAGAGGGGCCGGGCTGTGGCGCTGAAAGGTAAGGGTTCCTGCCTTGCCTGCGCTAGCCTTGGATGACTTGCGGTTCGATCCCCCGGTGTCCCATATGGTCCCCCAAGCCAGGAGCAACTTCTGAGCACATAGCCAGGAGTAACCCCTGAGCGTTACCGGGTGTGGCCCAAAAACCCAAAAAAAAAAAAAAAAAGAAGAAGAAAGAAAGAAAGAAAGAAAGACAGAAAGCAAGAAAGACAGAAAGAAAGAAAGAAAGAAAGAAAGAAAGAAGGAAGGACGGAAGAAAGAGAAAGAAGAAAGAAAGAAAAGAAAGGAAAGAAAGAAAAAGAAAGAAAGAAAGAAAGAAAGAAAGGAAAGAAAGAAAAAGAAAGAAAGCAAGAAAGAGAGAGAAAGAAAGAAAGCAAGAAAGAGAGAAAGAAAGCAAGAAAGAAAAAGAAAGAAGGAAAGAAAGAAGGAAAGAAGGAAGAAGGAAAGAAAGAAAGAAAGAAAGAAAGAAAGAAAGAAAGAAAGAAAGAAAGAAAGAAAGAAAGAAAGAAAGAAAGAAAGAAAGAAAGAAAGAAAGAAAGAAAGAAAGAAAGAAAGAGAGAGAGAGAGAAAGAGAGAGAGAAACAGAGAAAGATAAAGGAAAGAATGAAAGAAAGAAAGAAAAGAAAGAAAGAAAGAGAAGAAAGAAAAGAAGAAAGAAAGAAAGAAAGAAAGAAAGAAAGAAAGAAAGAAAGAAAGAAAGAAAGAAAGAAAGAAAGAAGAAGAAAGAAAGAAAGAAAGAAAAAAGAAAGAAAGAAAGAAAGAAAGAAAGAAAGAAAGAAAGAAAAATGAAAGAAAGAAAGAAAGAAAGAAAGAAAGAAAAAAGAAAAGAAAGAAAGAAGAAAAAAGAAAGAGAAAGAAAGAAAGAAAAACTAGCTTTCTGGGAGTTGAGTGAGGAGTGGGGAGGGAAACAGGTTGTGACTTCTGGGGCTAGGATTTGAGGGTGCTAGTAGCCCTGACATCTGTGACCCGAGGGAGGGGGACTGTCTGTCCCCCCTCCATCCATCTGTTCTGCCTGTCCTCCCACTTGTCCCTCACATGGGCAGAACTGTGGCTGCTCTTGAAAACCCTCACCACCCTCTCACCGTTTCCAGCCCTGAGAGAAGGGACTAGGCTAGACTGGAGGTGACCTTGGGGGCCAGGCATGGCAGGAGAGATTCCGATGGGCAGAGATAAGGGAGGCCCGGGGGAGGGGAGGCAGCGGGCTGAAACGATCCGATCTCCAGCCGCGTGGGGGAAGCGGCAGGGCCTGTTTCTGCCACCCACTCACCCACACACTGCCCGGGGGGTCTAGGGGGTGGGGATGCCCGCCAAGTCCTACAGCAAGCAGCACCCATCATTGCTCCCACCCTAGGGTCCCCAGCCAGGAGCTGAGGCGAATGTGAAGGGGCAAGTATGTGGAACTTTGCATGAAGGAAGTCACACATGCTACATCTATCCATCCATTCATTCATTCACTCATTCATTCATTCATCCCTACCCCTTCTACCTACCTAGGCCTGGAAGACTTCAAGGCCCTGTTGGTTGGAGGGACTGGAAGATCAGGGAGCAGAAGGGCCTCTCAGAGATCAAGGAGGGCGTTTATCTGCAACTTGAGTCAGATTTGCTCCTCAGGGGGCCCCCAATCCCCCCCCCCCCAGAACTTAATCTGGTTTTGCAGTTAGCATCTGGAAAATCTATTTCTTGCCCACTAGGGGGAGTTGGCACTGGGCTCGGTGCCAGTCTTGGCTGGCTTTGATTTGGACGTTCTGTTTCGCCTGAGATCAGGTTTCCACTAAGAGGCCTGGGTCACTGTGGTGACCCCCTTAGATGCCTGCCCTGAATTTGCATGGTGACAGGGTCAGGTAACAGGAAACACACAGGTAGCTCTCGGAACACCTGAAATCTAGCTCAATTTGTGCCTGGTAAGAGGGCCTGTGAAACCGGCCCTCAAAGAAAATTGAGACAAAGTCAAAATTATTCATCAGTGGCTGGGCCAGAAAGATAGACAAGGAGTGACTCTCATGTCTTGTATGTGCCAGTGCCCTGATGCCAGTTCAGGCCCTGGCACTGCTCAGGGGACCCCAGTGTAGACACAGGGCCACACACACACACACACACACACACACACACACACACACACACACACACACACAACCTTCCTTTTTTGTTTTAACTGAAACCCAACTACAAACATGTTTATAATCACTGTGTTTTAAACAAAGATACTATTGTAAGAAAAGAAGTTAAAAATAAATTTTCAGGGGCCGGTGAGGTGAGCGCTTGAGATAAGGTGTCTGCCTCGCAAGCGCTAGCCAAGGAAGGACCAGCGGTTCGATCCCCCGGCGTCCCATATGGTCCCCCCAAGCCAGGGGCGATTTCTGAGCGCATAGCAGGAGTAACCTCTGAGCATCAAATGAGTGTGGACCCCCCAAAAAACCCCAAAACAATAAATAAAAAATAATAAATAAATAAATAAATAAAATTTACAGTCCATTTTCTTTCTTTTATTTTTCCCTTCTCTTCTTTTCTTCTTCCTCTTCCTCCTCTTCTACTTCTTCCTCTTCTTCCTCCTCTTCATTTTTCTTCCTCTTCTTCCCCTTCTTCCTCTTTTTGTCTTCTTTTCTTCTCTTCTTTTTCTTCTTCCTTCTTTTCTTTTTCTTCCTCCTTCCTCCTCTTATTCCTCCTCCTCTTCTTCTTCCTCTTCCTCTTCTTCCTTCCTCCTCCTCTTTTCTTCTTCCTCTCCTTCCTTTTTTTCTTTTTATACAAAAACATCCTTGCCTTGAACAAATGGTCCAGTGGAGTTGAGAATTTCTGGAGGGAGCCTGGGCCATCTCTTGGGGCAACATTTTGGGAGACTACCCCCAAAATAATTTATCAGCTGCTGGGGAGTTCATGCAAAGGGTCCTGCTTTACCTCAAGGAACCCCTGAGTTCCATTCCCAGAAAATTCCATTCCTGAGCAATTTAAAAGTGATCACCAAGAAATGCCAGGTACTCCACCCCCCCCCCAAAAAAAAAGTGATCTGGGGCTGATAGCACAATGGTCAAAGCACAGAGGCCTGGCCTTGCGTGGGTGCGGACCTGGGTTTGGATCCTCAACACCTAGTTCTTCAGAGTGAGACAGTTGCCCTTATCGGCTTCTCTCCCAAAGATCTGACATCAAGACCAGCTTAACAGCTTTTCTGAGATGGGCAGATAAGACACAGCCTGACTCAGAACACTGGCCTGGGAGGGCACTTCTGGGTCATTTACTGTGAATCTGAGTCTCGTATAGCGCCTTGCCCCTGAATAAAATGAAAAACACAAGTGATGCCCTAGCTTCTGCTCTGGTAATACATGGCCTCTTGCAAGCAGCTGATCTGGGTTCAATCCCTGGCATCCAATTGAGCCCCTCTGAGTCTTCCAGGAATAACTCCTGAGTGCAGAGCCAGGAATGACCCCTGAGCACCGCAGGGTATGGACCAAAAGCAAAGCAAAACAAAACAAAACAAAACAAACAGATCAACCCATTACTCCAAGAATTCAGGGTTTCCAAGATGGGCACTTGCCATCTTCCTGCCAGCTTCCTCCATTAAGGCTGGGCTAAGCTGCCAGCCAGGAGGGGCATTTTGTTCTGGCAGCCTGGGTAAATAAAAGGGCCAATCGCTACCCAGGGTGCAAGAATGATAATTAAAAAGAATGACTCCCCCCATATGGAATGCTGCTCTGCCACTATAATATATGATAATAATGTGATAATGGTAATCACCAAACAAAAAACAACAATAATAATCATAATGGAGGATGATGATAATGACATATCCCCAAGCCAAAATCACCAGCACCGCTCACAAGACAAAAGCATCTCAAGTCCAGCTCAGCATCTGGGCACTCCCCGACCTCACACCCTGAACCCCAAACCTTTTCCAACAACAGGAAGTGGAATGGCTGCAACCATGACTCACTGGGCCCTGATCGAGGCGGTGAGTGGCACAACCTCACTGGGCAGATACTATGCCAACAATTAGCAGAGGGGCTAGAGAGATGGCACACCATTGGGGCACGGAGCACCCCACTCCCACTGCAGGTAGGCAAGTAGGGTAGTGAAGGTTCCAAGATCACAGAACCTGAGGAAGGTCTGATGTCACTTCCTAGATCCTGTCAGCACCCATCTAGGACACTGGTCACCCCAGGAAACCCCCCCAGAACCTCAGTAAGACCTTTCGTGTTCCAAGAAGTGGAAGCACTGTCTTGTCTCACTCTGAGGGACAAGCCCATACAGAAACTGGGCACCGTGCCACAGACCCATAGACTCTGTACCCTGTGTCTCACCCTTCGGGGTAACTGCAGGGCAGGAGGGTGCCCGTGAGAGGGTGGGACTTGATGAGGTCATTGCTCCTCTCAGGAGCCTCAGGGTGCTATGGAGGAAACTGGGTGATAAGTGCTGGCTTCTCCGAAGTTCACATCAGCAGAGTAAGCTGGTCTAAGTTTCCTTCACAGCTGGAGCGCCCTGGACTGGGGGTGAGCTAGGTTCTGGTCCTAGAGAAAGTCAACCCTCAACACGGACAGGCGGGGACGATGTGATGAGGAAGAGAGGGCTCAGAATGTACCGGTTGGGGGCACCCCTTTTTGTCTCCCCATGTGCTGGGAGGAGACCCCAGGGCTGATGGCTAGCCAGGGTGGAATGTTGAATCATGGTCAAACACCCCACTGAGGTAATTGGATGGGACGAACCCCGTGTTCTCACTCTGGTTCACACGTACCTGTGATTCAGAAAATAACTGCCGTATATATGAGGTGGGGCTAAGACAAAGAGGTCACTAAGGGTTAGAACAAGTGGGGGGCCGGCCCTGCCTTGGCACCCCAAAGGTAGCAATGCCCAGAATGTTCTAGCCTTGCAGAGAAACTGTTGGGAGGCTATGAGGGCGCCTACTCCCGACCGATTGCCACCCCAATCCAGTTAAGTAGGGGTTTGACTGGGTTTGTTTCCCAGTGACTGAAAGTCTCTAATATGTAACCAGGGCTGAGAGGGACTGGATCGGTCCAACTGCCTTGTGTGGAGATAAAGACACAGCGAGGGAGCAAAACAGTTGCGTGAAACATTGAGTGGAAATAAAAAATGATCAGACCTAAACACCAAACCCAAAGTCAACAACAACAGAAGTAAGATACCCAAACTACAGCAAGTTATATACAAAAGGGACTGGCTACACTTGCAATCCAGGGGGCAAAGTGGGGAGGTATGGGATGCATGCTGGGAAGAATGCCAGAAGGAGGTGACATTGGTGATGAGAATGGCCCTACTTCACTGTCACTATGTTCCTTAAATATAACTTTGAAAGACTTGTGGGCCCGGAGAGATAGCACAGCAGCGTTTGCCTTGCAAGCAGCCAATCCAGGACCAAAGGTGGTTGGGTTCGAATTCCGGTGTCCCAGATGGTCCCCCCCTGCCTGCCAGGAGCTATTTCTGAGCAGACAGCCAGGAATAACCCCTGAGCACCGCCGGGTGTGGCCCAAAAACCAAAAAAAAAAAAAAAAAAAGAAAGACTTGTAATTCACATTTGGTCACAAATTTATGTTTTTTAAAAAAGACAGTGGAGGGAAAGGCCAGGTAGGGTCAAAGAAATAAAAGATTTAAAGTAACCATGGAGAGAACAGTAAATATTTTAGAAGAAGCACTGGCAGTGCTCCAGAGCTGACTCCTGGCTCTGTGCTCAAGAAGCATTCCTGGTGGGGCCAGAGAGATAACATGAAGGTAGGGCATTTGCCTTGCATGCAGAAGGATGGTGGTTCAAATCCTGGCATCCCATATGGTCCCCTGAACCTTCCAGGAATGATTTCTGAGTGTAGAGCCAGGAGTAACCCCTGAACACTGCCAGGTGTAAACCCCCCCCCCCCAAAAAAAAAAGAAGCACTCCTGGTGAGGGCAGGGGACCACATGCAGTGCTGGGGATGGAATCCCAGATGCTTGAATGCAGGACAAGCAGCTTAAGCCATGTGCTATTCCCTCCCACACAAGGTTAGAATTTTTTTTTTCTTTTTTCTTTTTTTGATCTCTTTGGGTCACACCCGGCAGCACTCAGGGGTTACTCCTGGCTCTATGCTCAGAAATCGCTCCTGGCAGGCTCAGGGGATCATATGTGATGCCGGGATTTGAACCACTGACCTTCTGCATGAAAGGCAAACACCTTACCTCCAAGCTATCTCTCCAACCCCACAAGGTTAGATTTTATTTTTATTTTTTTTAGTTTTTGGGCCACAGCCGATGACGCTCAGGGGTTACTTCTGGCTATGTGCTCAGATTGAAACCCAACTACAATCATGCTTGTAATCATGCTGCTTAAATAAAGATTTTATAAAAAATAAAGAAGAAAAATACTTAGACTATATGAGAAACATAGTAGCTAGCAGAAGGGATGAAAAGGAAAGAATAAAAGCAGTTAATCTAGTACCAAAAGGAGAATGTTTTAGAACATTCAATGGTAAATATCATGAGATACATATACTAGTAAGTTATCACCCCAAAACTTATATAACATTATAAACCAAAGATAAATCAATAAAAATTGTCACTAAGTTTAAAATAAAGGGCCCGGAGAGATAGCACAGCGGTGTTTGCCTTGCAAGCAGCCGATCCAGGACCAAAGGTGGTTGGTTCGAATCCCGGTGTCCCATATGGGTCCCCCGTGCCTGCAGGGAGCTATTTCTGAGCGAATCAGCCAGGAGGTAACCCCTGAGCAACCGCCGGGTGTGACCCAAAAAACCAAAAAAAAAAAAAAAAAAAGAAGAAAGAAAGAAAGAAAGAGAGAGAGAGAAAGAAAGAAAGAAAGAAAGAAAGAGAGAGAGAGAGAAGAAAGAAAGAAAGAAAGAAAGAAAGAAAGAAAGAAAGAAAGAAAGAAAGAAAGAAAGAAAGAAAGAAAGAAAGAAAGAAAGAAAGAAAGAAAGAAAGAAAGGAAAGAAGGAAGGAAGGAAGAAAGGAAGGAAGAAAGAAAGAAAGTCGGGCCCCGGAGAGATAGCACAGTGGCTTTTGCCTTGCAAGCAGCCAATCCAGGACCAAAGGGGTGTTGGGTTCGAATCCCGGTGTCCCATATGGTCCCCCGTGCCTGCCAGGAGCTATTTCTGAGCAGACAGCCAGGAGTAACCCCTGAGCACCGCCGGGTGTGACCCAAAAACCAAAAAAAAAAAAAAGAAAGAAAGAAAGAGAGAGAGAGAGAAAGAAAGAAAGAAAGAAAGAAAGAAAGAGAGAGAGAGAGAGAAAGAAAGAAAGAAAGAAAGAAAGAAAGAAAGAAAGAAAGAAAGAAAGAAAGAAAGAAAGAAAGAAAGAAAGAAAGAAAAGAAAGAAAGAAAGAGAGAGAGAGAAAGAAAGAGGGCCCGGAGAGATAGCACAGCGGCGTTTGCCTTGCAAGCAGCCGATCCAGGACCAAAGGTGGTTGATTCGAATCCCGGTGTCCCATATGGTCCCCCGTGCCTGCCAGGAGCTATTTCAGAAAGAAAGAAGAAAAGAAAAAAAGAAAAGAAAAGAAAAGAAAGAAAGAAAGAAAGAAAGAAAGAAAGAAAGAAAGAAAGAAAGAAAGAAAGAAAGAGAAAGGAAAGAAAGAAAGAAAGAAAGAAAGAAAGAAAGAAAGAAAGAAAAGAAAGAAAGAAAGAGAAAGAAAAGAAAATCACTCCTGGCTTGGGGAACCATATGGGATGCCGGGGGATGGAACCGCGGTCCAGCGCCCTTACCACCTGCACCACCACTCTGGCCCATGAAGGTTACATTTTTTAAAAAAAACATTTTAAATAAATGCAAGGAGGGACAGTTATAGCATAGTGGAGAGAATGCTTGCTTTGCACACAGAAGACCCGGATTCAGTCCCCAGCATTCCAGGGTGTCTGTCCCCCAAGTTCTGCCAAGAGTGATCCCTGAGCACTGCTGGGACTGGCCCCCAAACAAACAAAAATTCTTTTTTAAATTATTATTATTATTAATTTTTTTTTTTTTTTTTTTTTTTTTTTTGCTTTTTGGGCCACACCCGGCGT
This sequence comes from Suncus etruscus, assembly GCF_024139225.1. NCBI lineage: Eukaryota > Metazoa > Chordata > Mammalia > Eulipotyphla > Soricidae > Suncus > Suncus etruscus. Next base: position 8,770,369 of record NC_064858.1, on the reverse strand, counting down.
TGCTCAGAAATAGCTCCTGGCAGGCACGGGGGACCATATGGGACGCTGGGATTGAACCAACCACCTTTGGTCCTGGATCGGCTGCTTGCAAGGCAAATGCCGCTGTGCTATCTCTCCGGCCCCCTGCTATCATTCCGGGCCCTAAACAAAAAGATTTGACTTTGGTGCAGTTGAGGTTTTGGGCCTTAGAGATGGATGCAACTACTGCCCCCTGGTGCTAATTCTCTACATCTACACAAATGCCTAACATCCTTAGGTAAATAAGGACTTGATAACCTACTACAATTAAATAAATTATTGCTACGCCTCACTAGGGATAGACAAACAAAACACAATGCTTGAGGGCCAGAGAGATAGTACAGCGGGTAGGGCACTTGCCTTGAACGTAGCAGACCAGGTTTCATCCAGAACCTCATATACAGTTCCTTGAGCCATACCAGGAGTAATTCCTCAGTACAGAGCAAGAGCTGGTTTTGTCCCTTTACCTCCCCCCCACCAAAAAAAAAAAAAAAAAAAAAAAAAAAAAAAACACAATAAAAACTCAAAACAAAGAAACTAACTTTAGGTATAAAAACTCCCTATTCCCCTTAAATAAAAACTTGTTTAAAAGCTGCCTGATGTTTTGGAAACAAGCTGTTTCCAATCTTAAATCAGCTTTACCTAGTGTTTTCAAATCATTCCAAACTCCTTCCTGGAGGTTTTCTTTCCCGGAATGTGTTAAAATTCTTTTTTTTTTTTTTTAAATAATGTAATTATTTAAGCACCATGACTACAAGCATGATTGTAGTTGGGTTTCAGTCATAAAAAAAAAAAAAAAAAAAAAAAAAACACTCCCCTTCACCAGTGCAACCTTCCCACCACCAATGCCCCAATCTCGCTCTTTCCCCACCCCTGAAATTTTGTTTAAAATTCCTACAATCTTAGACCTAACCATGTAAGGTCAGTACCTACCATCGCCCCAGAACGACTCCCCTCCCCTCTACTCCCTTCCCTTTCCTGGACACGCCCTCAAAGCAAGCACCATCTCTTTAAATTTTATTTTAAATAGTTTCAAGAGAATGCATCATATTGCGTATACTAACCCATGAAGGTGCATGTCAGAAATTGATGCATATATATATATATATATATATACTATATATATATATATATTTAACACATTTTCTGAAATAAAACTGGACTTTTGTTGAAAAAATAAATAAATAAATAAATAAATTTTATTTTATATTTGGGGATGGGGCACATCCGGCGCTGCTCAGGACTTCCTCCTAACTCTGCGCCTCAGCAAATCAGTCCTGCTAAGACTTTTCTGGGAGGAGGGGAATCGAACCCGCGCAAGAGAAACTCCCTCCGCAGCCTCGTTCTCGTTCGTATCTCTTTAAATTTTAAAAAACCGAGCCAATGAGCACCGCCCACCGTCACGCTCTCCGCCAATCAGCTACGAGGCATGACCCCAGACTTCAGCCAATCAGCAATGAGACGCGGCGCACGTTGGTGACATCAGAAGCGCGACTGGAAGCTGGGAGGCGGGACGTAGGCTCCACCAATCACAGCCGCCCTAGAAAAGCGCGGGAACGTTTGGACCGGGGGAGAAAAACATGGCGGCGCTGTAGTGACGGGTCGGACCTGAACCGGGATAATGGCCGGCTGTCATCACGTTATGCTGCTGCTGGACGCGGCGGGAGGCGCGGCGGGTTCGAGCCGACTCCGCCGCACCGCCTTGCGCCTCCTGGGCTACCTGAGCTGCCGCTTCGGCCTAGCCCGGCTGCGTTGGGCCTTCAAGTGCTTCGACTCCATGGGCGCCCGGGGCCGGGAGGCGCGTGGAAGCGACTTTCGCGAGCTGCGGGCCGGCGCGTGGCAGGACCTGGAGGCCGAGCTGGAAGCCCGGGCCGGGAGCGGGGTCTCCCCCCCTGCAGATCCGCGCCCCGAAGCGCGCGCGGCGCCCACCCAGCGCGCCCTGCTCGAGGCCCTGCTCGACTACCATTGGGACCAGCCCGAGATCGCGTCGCCCGCCAAGACGCCCTTGCTGGACGATGACACGGCGGCCCAGCGTGGGCCCCGACGCGCCGTGTTCCTGCTGGCACCGTGTCCGCAGCTCCAGCCGCGACCTGCTGCAGTTCGCGGGGGTCCCCGACGCGCCCACCCCGCGCCACGCCATGGCACCAAGCTCTTGCTGCCCAAGAGGCTGCAGGACGGGCTGCGAGCCCGGGGCATCACCCTGTGTTGGGTGGACACCGGCGAGCCCTCGCCGGTGAGTGTGCGGGTTGGAAGGTGGAGATCCAGGGGCACCCGACCTCGCACGATCCTTTCTCTCTCTCGCTCTCCAAGCGCCCCTTCTTTATTTGGGGGTTCCTGCAGCCCCCCTAAGCCCCCTTGCAAGTGCCTTGCGCTCCTACAGCTAGCTGCTCCAGCAGACTCGGGGAGGTCAGGCAGCCAGGGTGCATCAGAACCTCTCTCTGATCTCTCTCAACTCTTCCGCTCTCTAAAGCTCCCCGAAAGCACTTTCTGGCCTCTCGACCCAAGAAGACATTTCTGTACCTGCACAGAAACTTTTTCTTGGGGCCGGGCGGTGGCGCTCGAGGTAAGGTGCCTGCCTTACCTGCGCTAGCCTAGGAGACGGACCGCGATTCGATCCCCCGGCGTCCCATATGGTCCCCCAAGCCAGGAGCGACTTCTGAGCGCATAGCCAGGAGTAACCCTGAGCGTCACCGGGTGTGGCCCAAAAACCAAAAAAAAAAAAAAAAAAAACAACCATTTACTTTATTTTTTCTTTTTTTTTTTTTTTTTTTGGTTTTTGGGCCACACCCGGCGTTGCTCAGGGGTTACTCCTGGCTGTCTGCTCAGAAATAGCTCCTGGCAGGCACGGGGGACCATATGGGACACCGGGATTCGAACCAACCACCTTTGGTCCTGGATCGGCTGCTTGCAAGGCAAACGCCGCTGTGCTATCTCTCCAGGCCCTGCACAGAAACTTTTACACCGAGAAGAGGAGAGAATGGAAGTGCTGCTTTTGAAAGGGGCAGATCCGGCCGTTTTTGTACCCTGAATCTGTAGGGTCTTATAGTCGCTGCCTTCTTGGAGGGTCTCAAGGGATTCGTGAGGCCAGAGCTTTTGCTTTGTACCCCTGCCCACCTCGGGATTTGATCCCCAGCATCCCTAAGCCCACTACTGGGACTGACCCTTAAGCACCGCTGGGTGTGGCCCAACAACCAAACAAAACGTGGCTGGTTGTGCCCTTGGCCCCTCACTGATTTTCCTCTCCCAGCGGTGCCTGATTCGCAGTAACCCGAGGCTCCTTGTGGTTCTTTTTCAGTCATGGGACCCACCCGATGACCTCGGCTACCAGACAGTGTGTGAGCTGCTTTACCACGTAGGAGGCACCGTGGTGCCATCTGAAACATTCAGCCAGGACTTCGATAGGACAGAGAGGATGCTGCGAAATGAACCCTGTCTTTCTCCGTGGGTTTCCACTCTGCCAACTGATTCCACTTTAAACCGTCTGCTCTGTCCTTCTGGGTATGAATCCTCCTTTCCTGGGACAGAAGGAACATTGCTTCTCCCTGTTGAAGGTGAGTCCTCATCTGGGGTCTCAGTTTCATTTTATTCCTTCACTGCAGGCCCAGCCTTTGGCCTTAGAATTTCCAGCAGTAGGCTTGGTCTTCAAGCCCCTGCTTGTCTCTGTTTCTGTGCTTGCTTATATCCATCCTGGAGAAACCTGTGTTCTTCTTTGAACACATTCCCCTCTCTCTCCTCTCACATCTTTTTTTCCCCTCGTTTTTGGGTCACACCCGGGGTCACTCGGGTTCCTCCTGGCTCTGTGGTCAGAAATTGCCCCTGGCAGGCTCCGGGGACCATATAGGATGCCAGGAATCTAACCACTGTCTGTCTTGGGTTGGCCCCATGCAAGGCAAACACTATCACTGTGCTATCTCTCTGGGCCTCCTCTCACATCATCATCATCATCATCATCATCATCATCATCATTATTTGGGAGAGGTAGAGGGGCACACTCAGGATTCATCCTGCAGGTGCTCAGGGAACCCCTATGGGATGCCGGAGATCATATGGCATGCAACATGAGAGGCAATTGCCCTCTTCACTGTATTATTTCTTTTTTTTTTTTTTTTTTTTTTTTTTGTGTGTGTGTGTGTGTGTGTGTGTGTGTGTGTGTTTTTGGGTCACACCCGGCAGTGCTCAGGGGAAACTCCTGGCTCCATGCTCAGAAATTGCTCCTGGCAGGCACGGGGGACCATATGGGAAGCCGGATTCGAACTGATGACCTTCTGCATGAAAGGCAAACGCCTTACCTTCATGCTATCTCTCCGGCCCCAACTGTATTATTTCTCTCATCCCTCTCATCTTTCTAATGAAATTTCATTCAATAAAAACTATCTTGCTTTGGGGCCGGGCGGTGGCGCTAAAGGTAAGGTGCCTGCCTTGCCTGCGCTAACCTTGGACGGACCTCGGTTCGATCCCCCGGTGTCCCATATGGTCCCCCAAGCCAGGAGCAACTTCTGAGCACATAGCCAGGAGTAACCCCTGAGCGTTACTGGGTGTGGCCCAAAAACCAAAAAAAAAAAAAAAAAAAAAAAAAACTATCTTGCTTTACTAAAAAGAAAAGAATTTCCAACAACATAGGAACTTAGTCCATGTGATTAGAAGGATTAAAGGATGTATAAGAAGGATATCAGGAAGACACAGCACAGCTCCTAAACCCGCATATAAAAGGAGTAAGTGAGGGCCAGAGCAGGAGAGTGCTTGCCTTGCACGCAGCTGACCCACGTTCAATCCCGGCATCCCATATGTTCCCCTGAGCCAACAGGAGTGATTTCTGAACAGAGACAGGAGTAATCTCTGAGCACCGCTGGGTATGACCCTCCCTTCCCCAAATAAAAGGAGCAAGTGAACCTTTGGGAAAGTGCACTCCTGTTGGGCTATCTCTCTGACCCTTGATTTCATTCTAAATAAAAACTACCATATTTTCCGGCGTATAAGACGACTTTTGAAACAAAAAAAAGTCAACTGAAAATCGGGGGTTGTCTTATACGCCAAGTATATCCCGAAAAAATTTTTAATATGCCACTAAATGAAAATTGTCTGAATATTGCCACAAAATGAATTTTCCAACTCGATTCTGCACCAATCACTGCAAGGCTGCTCGGACTGCCTTTCTAACTCAGCCAATCCAAGCAGGCTTTTTATGCATGCAAATTAGACAATGTTCTGGACCGAATCTACACTGTAAAAAGCCTGCTCAGATTGGCCAGAGTCAGAGAGGAAGTCTATTACAGTAGAACCTTTGAACCTTTGCTTGTTGTGATTGGCTCACTGTGGTACATGAGCACAGGAACACATGCAGCACAGGAACGTTCTGTCTGATATAGCGAATATAGGCCTAAACCTATGTTTTAACTGCAAAATTAGGGGGTTGTCATATACACCCAGTCATCTTATATGCTGGCAAATACAGTATACTTTGGGAGCCAAAGCGGTGGCGCAGGGCGTAAGGCGTCTGCTTTGCATGCTCTAGCCTAGGATGGACCATGGTTCGATCCCCTGGTGTCCCATATGGTCCCCCAAGCCAGGAGCGATTCTTGAGCCCATAGCCAGAAGTAACCTCTGAGCATCACTGGGTGTGGCCGAAACACAAAAAAATACCCCAGTACTTTGTAGCAGTTTTTTGCATAAAACAAATAGGTTATTTATTTATTTTTTTTGTTTTTGGGCCACACCCAGTGTTGCTCAGGGGTTATTCCTGGCTGTTTGCTCAGAAATAGCTCCTGGCAGGCACGGGGGGACCATATGGAACACTGGGATTCGAACCAACCACCTTTGGTCCTGGATCAGGCAAACGCCGCTGTGCTATCTCTCCGGGCCCACAAATAGGTTATTTGATTTAAGGACTTTCCAAGCTAGTGCTGCTTAAGCCATTTTGTTACATAGTCTTTTGAACCCATCCATTTTACAAATTGCTCCTCCTTTTTTCCTTTCTATCCCCACCCCTTCTTTTTTTTTTTCACCCCTTCTTTTTTTTAACTGGGGCCCTGCTGTTGGTGCTGGGGACAGTGGAGGGTTCACAGTGCCACCAGCAAACTTAGGACCTCATTCCTGCTTGGACATGCAAACCATGACGTGGTGTGCGCCACCTCTCAGGCCCTGTTCTGCTTTCTTTTCGTAAATGTCTCTCACCTGAGCTTGCTAATGAACTTTCTCTATTGCGGACAGGAGGAGAGCGTTACCATACTTGGGTGGTCATCCTGGAGCCCCTGACCATGCATCAGAGACCTTTCTCACAACCACCACGAATTTTCCTGCAAGGCATGGTGACCCACTGGTCCCCTCCAAAGAGCAGCACCAGGGCCACTGAGAGCTGGATTCTCCGAGCTCCTGAGGAGGGCGTGTCGGTTTCGGGGCTGTCCTTCCAGCAGCTGCTGGGCAAGCTGGCTATGGAAGACTCACACCTGGTAGGTGTTGCCACTGCTGCTGCTTCCTGTGCCTGTGAGAAGGGTGTTTGTTGGCCACGGTTAGAGTGAAGGCATGTGCAGATGGTCTGCCTTAGCGTGTTCTGTTAACATTAACAGTGCTCCCAGTAAAGGAGTGGGAGAGAGAACAGGATGCAACTTGAGTCCTGAGGAAAGGAAGTTGGGTCCATATAGGAGACAGCAGCGAGTCAAATGGGATTATTGTCTTAATCCCTATTGTATTACAATCCCATATTGTATTATGACTGTAAAATGCTGGTATTTTGTTTTATTTAGATTGTTTTGTTTTGGTTAGGTTTTTTGGGTCACACCTGGCCGTGCTCAGAAGTTAATCCTGGCTCTGCACTCCGAAATCACTCCTGGCAGGTTCAGGGGACCATATGGGATGCTGGGATTTGAATCATTGTTCGGCTGCATGCAAGGCAAATGCCTACTGCTGTGCTAACTCTCCAGCCCTCTGCTTTATTTAGTTTTTTAAATAGTTTGTATTATGTATTAAATGAATGAATTTCTCTTTTGGTTAGATCTAATAGGGTCCAGTAGTTTTGCAGACTCAAAATTGCTTTCTAAGAAGGTGCATACATGCACTTCCCATTGTTTGATTAAGAGGTGCTGGTGAGTTTTATTTTTATTTATTTATTTATTTATTTTGGTTTTTGGGTTATACCCGGCAGCGCTCAGGGATCACTCCTGACTCCATGCTCAGAAATCACTCCTGGCAGGCTCAGGAGACCATATGGGATGCCGGGATTTGAACCATCATCCTTCTACATCTAAGGCAAACACCTTACCGCTGTGCTATCTCTCCGGCCATTTTTATTTTTTTAAACTTTATTGATTGATTGATTGATTGGTCTTTGGGCTACACCCAGCAGTGCTCAGGGGCCCTCCTGGCTCTACACTCAGAACCTACCCCTGGCAGGCTGGGGGACCACATGGGGTGCTGAGAATTGAATTGGGTCCCTCCTGGGTCAGCTGCTTGAAAGGCAAATGCCCTAATGCTGTGCTCTCTCTCTGGCCCCATGGTGGTAAATTTTAAACTGCCAGCAATTTCTTGACCTTGCTTCGTTTTCTGGGTCTGGCTGGAAAACAGTCTAGGTCCAGACTACACAGGTGCAGTTCTTGCACTGTTGGCTGGGTCGGACCTTCAGGCACTGGCTTTAGTTTCAGCTCTGCAACTGTTGTGTCGGGCAAAACCCGTAAGACGCTGCTTTGCGTCCCACTTGAGTGTGGATTCCTAGTTGGCTGAGAGATGGAACAGTGGCCTGGCCAAGTTTGGCTCCCAAACATCTCAGTGACCCTGGAGGCCCAGTGGATCCTGGCAGCATCACATCTGTCCTCAGGCCCTCATTCTTTGTCTTCTGCCTGGCCAGCCTGACTGAGTACTGTTGAATGGACCCAGGCCTTTGGGCATTCATTGCTTGGGAGTCGCAAACATTTATTTCAAGTGTGCGGTGCTTGCCTCTGGCTTGTCAAGTTTCTTATTCCTTGCCCTCAATTCTGTATGAAATGGGACTGCTTATTTTTACCTCGGATCAGTTGTGAAGTCTTAGAGGAAGACACACACCTGCTTAGTAAATAGTCCCGGTAACTCAGGGGTCTCGTGTTTGTAAATTGAGAGGTTGTGGGTGTATAGTCAGTGAATTAAATTCTAGGTCTGTGCCCAGCCAGTGTTTTCCCACGCTTTTCTTGTTGATCATTGTTGTTTTGTTTTGTTTTTTTTTTTTAATTTTAACAATAATATATTAAACACATAATATAACATGCTCAATCAGGTGTTTTTTGTTACCTTGTTGGAGTGATGGGATGATAATCTCAGTGGGATTTTTGGCATCTTTGTTTTCAATAATCTTCTGCAAATCAGGTTTGTATTCAGTTATAGCCACTCGGAGCAGTTGTTGATCATTGTTGTAGTGGAAGCCTCGTGCCCCATGCCCTCATCCCCCTCAGGTCCCGGGGTGGGGGTGGGGAGATTGGGGAACGTGGGTCTGGAAGCAAAGCCGGCACAGGAAATAATTCATACAAGGTTAGGGAAATAAAATATGTTCAGGAACTTCCACCACAAGCTGTCTATAAACAGGCAAAAGGCACCAGCAGGCAGGCAGGCTTTCTGTGGGACCGCAAACGGAAGTTTCTCTGACCCGAGGTCTTATTGGGAAGAGTAGGACCACCCCATCGGTAGAGAACAGGTAGTGTAGGGGGCTAATCCAGAGGTACTTCCTGCTCAGGAAGAACAAACAGGTGAAAAAAATTATCCTGAGTAAAGTAAAAACTGGTTATTCCAACAACTCCCCCTTTCTGGTTTTACAGAAAATGCAGAAATAGGAGATAAAGTAAATTGTGTCCCAAAGTTCTCTGCAAATGGTGGGAACCCCTACCTGAATGATTAAAAAAAAAAAAAAGTTTCAGTATTTTGCATAGAGGTAGCACAAGTTGGGAAAATAGAAAGAAAAACTTTTAGCCTAAGAGCAGGGTCTCCTTACCCATGAAGCATCATAAGATCAACTAAAGGCTTCAGACAGACTCATTTGTCTAACTCCAAGGACTTTCTTCTCAGCCCCAGGAAAAGTTCTCAAGATGGTTGTTGCAGTCAGGCTTTTGTAATTAGAGATCTTAGGCTTTGCACTGAGTTTATGTCAACTTCAGAGCATCATGAAGTGTGTCCTGATTTCATTACATCCTTAGATAGTGTGGCAAGGAAACCCGCCCAGGATAAAAGTTCATAGGACAGGGGCCGGAGAGATAGTACAGTGGTAGGATGCTTGCATGCAGAAGGATGGTGGTTCGAATCCCGGTATCCCATATGGTCCCATGAGGCTGCCGGGGACGATTTCTGAGTGTAGGGCCAGGAGTGGCCCCTGAGCGCTGCCGGGTGTGACCCCCCCCCAAAAAAAAGTTCATAGGACAGCTGAATTTCAGAAATTGACCTTCAGCACTACCTAGAATATGAAAGTTGGTTTTAGCTTTGTCAGGATACATTTTCCACTGTAAAAACTGAGAACCACTCAGGCATGTCTTAGCCACTGTATAAAAATCCTGGGGGGTCCAAAGCCCACCTTCACTTCAGGTAGTAAGAAATTCAATACAGGGGGGCCGGGCGATGGCGCTAAAGGTAAGGTGCCTGCCTTGCCTGCGCTAGCCTTGGACGCGGTCCCATATGGTCCCCCAAGCCAGGAGCAACTTCTGACCACATAGCCAGGAGTAACCCCTGAGCATTACCGGGTGTGGCCCAAAAACCAAAAAAAAAAAAAGAAATTCAATACGAAATGATGAAATCATGAGGCCGGAGCAACGGCGCAATGGTAGGCCATTTGCCTTGCATGTAGCTGACCCAGGATGGACCTCGGTTCGATCCGTTGCATACCCCAAGCCAGGAGCAAGTTCTGAGCACATAACCACTGAGTAACCCCTGAGTGTCACTGGCTGTGGCCACAAAAAGATGAAATATGTCCAGTGAATGAGCCTATCTGAGCTCATCTGTGCACCTACATAGCCTAAGGGTTGGTTGTCTTTCTGGTAGGAGGGAGCCGGTAATCTGATCTCTGGCCCTCTCTGACTGTTTGCTTTGGGGCAGAGGGGAGGCTATTCCTACAGCTATTTTCTGACTTCACATCTATAGCTGACTCATTTTGGGTATTTGTTTCACCAGGCATATTAATCTCATCAGTTGGTGATCTCTCTGGCCTAGTGCCTGTGGGGGGTGCTGTGGGTTACTGGCCTCAGGGCTTTTGCCTTGAGCATGTGTCACACTACTGAGAAGGCACATTTATTTTTAACTTTCTGAAGTAGGAGGGGTTTCGGAAGGCTTGGCCTGAGCATCCTGCAGTACACAGTACATTAAAAGTATAATGACTAGGCTGGAGAGATAACACAGCAGTAGGGTGTTTGCCTTGCATGCAGGAAGGTGGTTGTTTTTTTTTGTTTGTTTGTTTTTTTGGATTTTGGTTTTTGGGTCACACCCGGCAGTGTTCAGGGGTTACTCCTGGCTCCATGCTCAGAAGTCACTCCTGGCAGTCTCGGGGCACCATATGGGATGCCGGGATCTGAATCAATGACCTTCTGCATGAAAGGCAAACGCCTTACCTCCACGCTATCTCTCCAGCCCCAGGATGGTGGTTTGATCCCCAGCATCCCATATGGTCCCCTGAGCCTACCAGGAGCAATTTCTTTTTTGTTTGTTTGTTTGTTTTTGGGTCACACCCGCAGTGCTCAGGGATTACTCCTGGCTCTATGCTCAGAAGTCGCTACTGACAGGCTGGGGGACCATATGGGATGCCAGGATTCAAACCACCATCCTTCTGCATGCAAGGCAAATGCCCTACCTCCATGCTATCTCTTCAGTCCTACAAGGAGCAATTTCTGAGCATAGAGCCAGGAGTAACCCCTGAACGCTGCCAGGTGTGACCCCAAAAAACAAAAACAAAACATACGTGTGTGTGTGTGTGTGTGTGTGTGTGTGTGTAATGACTACTTGGAGCAATACCAGAATTACTAATATGCAGATTACTACTTCAGTAAATGTTACATTGAGTGCTGGAGAAAGAAGTTAGCAACATATGTGAAGAAGGGGCAGGGTCCCTCAATCCCAAATTAAGCCATCTCACTCCAAGTTGAGGAAGCCCCTGTTTGTGGTGCCAGGTATAGTGGAAGCCTCATGTCCCAATCCCAGAGGGATTGGAAAAGTGGGTCTGGAAACATCACTAACACAGGGTAGGAAGATAAAGCAGGCTCAGGGATTTCCAGCACATCCTATCTGCAAGCAGGCAAAAATACCCACAGACAGGCAGACTAGCTATGGAACTGCAACTGGAAGAAGTCTCTAACCTGCGGTCTTTTGGGGAAGAGTTGGACCACCTCCATGGGTGGAGAACAGGTAGGGGTTGGATGCCAATCCAGAGGTATATCCCACCCAGGAGGGACCAGCACATGCAACGAAGAATTATCTTGATCAAAGAACCAGTTACTCCAACACATTGTATTTTGCTGAGGCACATGAGCATATATTCTCAACTCACTGGAGCTTCTTTTGCAGGTCACCTGTGTGGACCCCTGTGAAGGCTGGCCCCCCGTCACTGGAGTTCTTTCTCCTCTCTCCAATGATGCTGCCATTTTAACCGTGTTTCGCACCATGGAGACTGAAGTTCAAAGTCATTTTCTCCACACAACGGTAGCAGAGAACTCCCAGGCTGCCACTTCCCTCCTTTCTAGTGTTTTGGACGATGTCCTAGGCCGGATGGAGGATTCATGGGAAGATCCCCCTGATTCGGGTAAAGCTGAGCCAGGAGCCATGTTGCTGGGGAGTCCACAAGGCCTTTTAGCACCCAGATCCTTGTTTCCTATGCACTTGGTACAGCCCTGGTGTCTGGTGTCACACAGAGCAAAGCAAGCTGTCAGACTTCTGAAGCACTCACTTTTGGTTGGCTTTTTTGCTTTGATGCCAGATCTGGAATTGCTTAGGGATTGCTCTTGGCTCTGTGCTCAGGAATCACTGCTGGTGGGTTCTGGGGATTGTATGGGCTGCCAGGGATCCAACTCGGGTCAGCTGTGTGCAAGGCAAGCACTTTCCCCAGCCTATCCAGCTCTCTGAAGCACTTCTGAGGAGGCCAAAGGCTCTGTGAAGTCAGTTTGAAATAAAAAGTATAAATAAAATGGAATTTAATATAGTATTTAACAAAGGATACTGGGCCGGAGAGATAGTATGGAGGCAGTGCATTTGCCTTGCATGCAGGAGGGTGGTGGTTCGAATCCCAGAATCCCATATGGTCCCCCGAGCCTGCCAGGAGTAACCCCTGAGTGCTGCCGGGTGTGACCCAAAAGCCAAAAGCCAAAAAAAAAAAAAAAAAAACCTCAAAACAAAGGATACTTCCAACTGCCAAGAATCTATCTTCCTTTGATTATGTTTATTGTTGTGCAATGCAAATCTTATTTGTGTAGTGACTATACTATCTAATAACTACTAGTCACTGATGATTTGCCCATTCAGCGGAGACCTTTATGCTACTCAAAAAAGAAAAAAGACAAAGGTGTCCATCAACCACCTAATGGGAGAGAGCGGAGTAAATCAGGGTCAGATTGCATTACCTGCAAGAGTGCAAAATCTGGTGGGGGGGTGGGGGATATGTAGATATGGAGAGGAAAGGGGTAGCAGGCTCATGACTTAAGGTGGGTGGTTGGGGAAGGCCAGTTTGAAAAACTTGAAGTTTATCTGAGCAAGGGTTTAGAAAAAAATGACAGGTGCAGAGCAATAGTACAGCAGTGTGTGTGTGTGCGTGTGTGCGCGCTTATGTGCTTGCTTTGCAACTGGATGACCTGGTTGCATCTCATAGGGTCCCCTGAACCAGTTAGGAGAGATCCCCAGGGGCCAAGGAATAAGCCGTGAGCACTGATGGGTGAGGCCCAAAAATCAAATGGGGGTTGGAGGGGACTGTTTCTGGGACAGAGAGGGAGGCCTGTAGGCTGTCGCACATGGTTTCACACCAGACACCCAGAAACAATCCCAAGCCTGTCAAGTGTGGGCTCCAACATCCCTCCAGCAAACAGGTTTCTGTTATCAGACACAAGTGTGTCCTTGAGGCTTCTTTAGAGCAAAGAAGCCTGTGGATACTCTTGGCAGGGAAGATAGGGTGGAGGTTAAAGGGGTGTGTTTGGGCCACGCCCTCAGCTCTTGGGTCTACTCTCGGCTTGGCACTTAGGGTTGTTTCACAGGGCTCAGGTCCCTGTGGTGCTGGGGCTTGGAGCTGGACCTCCCAGCTGCAGGCGGGCGGAGGGATGGGGAGTGTGATATTTATCATCTGGAGGGGGTGTGGGGGTCCCCTTTAACTGGGCAGAGTCTGACGCTCTCTTCTCCCCACTTCCCGCTTGCCCTGCAGCCCCCATGCCAGAGTGGGTACAGCAGGAGTTTGGCCGCTCTGTGCCTTGGAGTGCAGCCGTGGTGGAGAAGTGGTTTGCTCGATCCCACCTCAGCGGTGCCAGTTCCAGTTTAATGGAGTTCTTTCGGTAAGACTTTACTTTTTTTATTTTGGTTTTTGGGTCACACCCGGCAGCATTCAGGAGTTACTCCTGGCTCTACACTCAGAAATCGCTCCTGGCAGGCTTGAGGGACCATATGGGATGCTGGGATTCGAACCACCATCCATCTGCATGAAAGGCAAACGCCTTACCTTCATGCTATCTCTCTGGCCCCAACTTTTTGTTTCTTGGGGCATTTCAGAATGTGGGCTCTTGCTTATCTCTGTCTGAGTTAGGCGCCTTACCTGCTTTACTATTGCTGCGACCTTTAAGACATTCTGGAAAATGGAGGGTTTCAGCCGTGTAGTCAACACCTGACTTGTTCCCAGCTTGCTGCAGGCTGCCTCGCTGGACATGGAAGAATCTTCTAGAACCGAAAGCGAACTTACAGGGAGCCTCTCAGAGCTCTACCAGAGAAAGTCTCGTGAGGAATGTGCTGCGGCCAACCAAGAAGACAGCAGAAAGAAACGTATGCAGCCAAAGAGACTGTTTCTTGAGGGGTCTGTTTTGAGACTGTTTGACTAGATTGATAAGCCCCTATGTGAAGTCAAAATGGTAGCCAACAAAAGGAGAGGGAAAAAATTTTACTGTCAGGGCTAGAGACGTACAGAGAGAGCATAGGAGCTTGCCTTGCTTGCAGATGACTTGGTTTCAATCCCTGGCACCTTCAGGAGTGATTCCCGAGCACCAACACATGTACCCCAAAACAAAGCAAACCAAAAATAATTCTTTTGTAGTTTTGTATTTTTGTTATTATTTGGGCCTCAAGCCACAGTAAGTAGGGGGCAGAGTGGGGGCTAGCACTTGTTAGGCATGTTCTATCACAAGAGCATTCTCCCACTTTTGAGGGGAGAGAGATTTTGGGCCACACCCGGAAGATTTTAGGACTTACTCCTGGCTCTGTGCTCAGGGGTCACTTCCCCTTTTTTAAACATTATTTAAGTTTTTGAGCCATACCTGGCAGCACTCGGGTTACTCCTGGCTCTGAACTCAGAAATCCCCCCGGCAGGTTTGGGGGATCATGTGGTATGCCGGGAATTAAACCTGGGTTGACCATGTGCAAGCCAAAGGCCCTACCACTGTGCTATCACTCTGGCCACCTTGGGGTTCACTCCTAATGAGGCTCAGAGGGCCCTACAGTTTTCCAGGGATGGAACGCCAGGTTGACTATGTGCAGGCAAGCGCCCTCCATGCTGTGCTCTCCCCTCCATGTGGACTGTTGAATCCCCTTTCCGACCACTAGGGAACTCCAGGGCAGGCCCATGTGATCTTTGGCGTCTGTGGATCCAGCTCCTTCCTCTGCAGGGGATCCCTCCTGAATGTCTGTTCTCTGTTGTGGGTTGGGGTCCTGGAACTCTCCTTCCGGTCATTATGCATGAAACAATTCTGATCCCGTTTTGGTAGGCGGCGTTCCTCGGACCCCCGTGAGGCAGAAGATGACCACCATGTGCCGCTCCTTGAAGATGCTGAACGTGGCCCGGCTGAATGTCAAGGCTTCTCAGAAGCTCCGCCCCGATGGCAGTCCTGACGCAGTGGGGGAGAAGGGCCCCCTGGGATCCGCAGGCGGCAGAGCAGATCTCCGGGAGACCAGAGGGCGGACACTGAGGAGCTCCAAACCGAAAGGTAGGTCGTGCCCTGTAAAATATACCCACCCACACCATATTTCTATTTCATCCCCCGGTGAATGGGTCTAGAGCAGGTAGCCGCAGATAATTAATAAGCCAGGACAGTCAGGAGAATCATGGAGTCAGTGGCTTCTCACCTCATGGCCCTGAAAACTGTCTTTATTCTCCAGTACTAATTTATCAAGTCAGGGAGGGTTGAGTGAGCTCCAGGTGGACTCTTACATATCAAAGGGATAGGTGAAAAGGAAAGAAGACGGGGAACACCTTTGTTTTGGGTAAAGGCAGGTGTGACCTAACAGTGCCCAGTTTGTGTTTGCTCTTTCTCTGTCCACTTTTTGGCCCACACCTGGCTGCACTCAGAGCTTCCTCTTGACAGGGTTCAGGGTACCCTGCTGGATGTTGGAAATCAAAACTTAATCACCATATGTAAGGCAGGTGCCCTCACCTGTGTATTATCTATCTTTCCAGCCCTCAGGGTAGAGTTTTTGTCTGTTTGGGCCACACCCGTTTGACACTCACGGGTTACTTCTGGCTATGCACTCAGAAATCACCCCTGGCTGTGGGGACCATATGAGACGCCAGGGGATCTAATCTAGGTCTGTTCTAGGCTAGCACTTGCCCTCTTTTTTTGTTTGTTTGTTTGTTTTGTTTGGTTTTTGTTTTTGGGTCACACCCGGCAATGCTCAGGGGTTACTCCTGGCTGTCTGCTCAGAAATAGCTCCCGAAAAAAAAAAAAAAAGAAAAGAAATAGCTCCCGGCAGACACGGGGGACCATATGGGACACCGGGATTCAAACCAACCACCTTTGGTTTTGGATCGGCTGCTTGCAAGGCAAACTCCACTGTGCTATCTCTCCGGGCCCGCACTTGCCCTCTAATGCCACCTCTTGGCCCCTTTCTGGCCCCCCAATTTTTTTTTGTTTTGTTTTTTTGGAGCCATACCCAGTGTTGCTCAGGGGTTACTCCTGGCTATTCACTCAGAAATCGATCCTGGCTTGGCGAACCATATGGGATGCCAGGGGATTGAACCGCAGTTCGTTCTAGACTAACGCTTGCAAGGCAGATGCCTTACCTCTAGGCCACCGCTCTGATTCCCCCCCTTTTTTTATTTTTGTGGGGTTTGACATCTGGTGATGCTCAAGGGCTACTCCTGGCTCTGCAATAAGAATCACTCCTAGGGGGCCGGGCGGTGGCGCTAAAGGTAAGGTGCCTGCCTTGCCTGCGCTAACCTTGGACGGACCGCGGTTCGATCCCCCGGTGTCCCATATGGTCCCCCCAAGCCAGGAGCAACTTCTGAGCACATAGCCAGGAGTAACCCCTGAGCGTTACTGGGTGTGGCCCAAAAACCAAAAAAAAAAAAAAAAAAAAAAAAAAAAAAAAAAAAAAAGAATCACTCCTAGAAGTTCTTGGGGAGGAACTTATGGGATCCCTGGAATTGAAATTGGGTCAATTGTGTGTGAGGTAAAGGCCCTTCCCACCATGCTATTGCACAGCCCCAAGGGTAGAGTTTCTGTGAACACTTTGTACCAAATGGCTCACTGTGGGGTTGTCCTGGGCACTCGTGGAAGTTTGGCAGCACCTGTGGCACCCAAACTTTATTAGATGCTGGCGGGGATTGGGGGTTCAGTGTGACAGGTGATGACCAGTCTCTCAAACAGCTGAATGTAACGGCCCATCTGACTTCCCCAGATTTTCCAACCGAGGAGGCACTGCTCTGCTACGTCCACGAGAGCTACCGGAAGGCTGTGACTGCTGGGGATGCAGAGTTGCTCACCTGTGCTCAGAGTGTTGTCTCAGCCGTGCAGGCTTTCTGGAAGTCCAGAGGCACTAAGGACTTGGGTGTAAGAGTTCAGATTTCCTTGTGGTCACCTCTCCGGGGCTGGTTGCTTGGTGGGGGCTTTGGTTCTGGTGTCTTGGGACATGTCAGTCTGTGTCAGATGGTTCAGGAGAAGCAAATGGGCTGGGGATGAGTATAGGTCCTGCCTCAGGGGGCCAACGCTCTCAAATCTGCAGAAAAAGCTAGTGGAAGCCTGTTCTCAAAACCACTAGCGGAGAGTCCCTTAAAAGGTTTCTAGGCGAACCCTGGGCTATGTCTAGTGTCTTCTGCTGCCACTCACTGGTGAACCCATGAAAGAGTGTGTAGTCTGCACCCACACTTCTTGTCATGGCCTTGTCTCAGGGAAGAACATAGCTGAATAGGCACTAGACTGGTGCCTACTTCCTTATTTTGGGTGGGGATGGAACACGTTGCTCAGGGTTAACTCCTGACTCTGCCCTTAGGGATCACTGCTGAAGGGTCTTGGGGGATCACGTGAGATGGTGGGGGCTGAACCTGGGTTGGCCATGTGCAAGGCAAGTGCCATACCTGTGGTACTCAATCTCCAGCCCCAGAATATGTCTTGTTTTGAGGCTGGGGCTACATCCGGTGGCGCTTTGGAACTGCCCCAGAGAGCATCCAGGTGTCGGTTGACACCTGGGCCCTGTGCAAGACCTGCCCCATCCTGTCAGTGTACCTCTCCTGCCCCACATTTGGCTTTTAAACTCTTTTGTCCTGAAAGGGTTAAGAAAAGACTTCACTTTTCCCACTCAAATGGAGGGAGGGAGAAATTTGTAAGGAAATTTGTGCCTTCTTAGGGTCTTAGTCATCTGTGAAGGGAATTAGAAATGATAAATAATTTTCTATTAATTATTTTGTGTTCTTAGATTGACTGCCTGAATCATATGAAAAATAACCTCTTGAAGACGAGTAGAAGTCTTCGAGGGAACCTGGGAGAAGAGCTGGACAAAGCAGACAAAGTCAGAGAGTGAGCAACCATTTCCCGCTGCCATATTCAAAGCCTGACCCTACCCAAGCCATATCCTTGACCCAACTTTTTTTCCCTTTTTCATTTTGAAGTCACACCCAGCTGTGCACAGGGCTTACACCTGGCCCAAAGATCACTCCTAGAGGGCTTGGGGACCATTATGGGGTGCCGGGGATCAGATTTGGGTTGGGCTCGTGGGAGGCAACTGACTTACCTGTTGTGTTACTGCTTCAGCCCCTGCCCTCCTTTAAAAACCATCACTTCAACCAGCTCCAGGACTCACCAGTTTCAGTTTAAAATGGTTCCATTCCAGGGCCAGGTGTGATCTCAGTGCAGAGCCAGAAGTGAGCCCTGAGCAGTCTGGGGTATGGCCCCAAAACAGAAACAAAATAGTTCCATTCAAAAAAAAAAAAAATAGTTTCATTCATTTGAGGAGGGTTTTGTGGCTAGTTCCCTCAGAAAGTGCAATGTGGGGTCGGAGAGATAGCATGGAGGTGGGGCGTTTGCCTTGCATGCAGAAGGATGGTGGTTCGAATCCCAGCATCCCATATGGTCCCCTGGGCCTGCCAGGAGCGATTTCTGAGCGTAGAGCCAGGAGTAACCCCTGAGCACTGACCGGTGTGACCCCCCCCGCCCCCAAAAAAAAAAGGAAAGTGCAAGGTGACGGGCTGGAATGATAGCATAGCGGTAGGGCGTTTGCCTTGCACATGGCTGACCCAGGATGGACCTCAGTTCAATCCCCAGCATTCCATATGGTCCCCCAAGCCAGGAGTAACACCTGAGCTTTATCAGGTGTGGCCTCCCACTCCCCAAAAAAAGTGCAGTCTGAATCACCACTTTACCTAATATACCACATCACATGTGTGTACATGCAAGCACATGCATGTATGTCTGTGCATACTTATGGCTTTTTAGATAATGGGACTGTGCTGGGGAAGGTGCTCGCTTGGAAAGCCCCTCATAGCAGCTGTGGCCTGTCTTCTCAGGTGCCAGCTGCAGGTGTTCCTTCGCATGGAGCTGTGCCAACAGTGCCCGTCACTGTGTGAGAGTGCAGCTGACCTGGAGCAGATGGTGGAGGAGGCAAGTACCCGGTGGGTGCCATGGGGAGTGTGCAGGGCCCCGATCCTCTAGGGCAGGGTGCCATCTGCTGGCCTCTCTCCCCAGGCAGCCGACCTGTTGCGCATGGTGTGCCTCACCCAGGACTCTGCCTACCTAGCTGCGCTGCTGGACCAGATCTTGGGACTGTAAGTGCAGTGGCCACTAACCGTGGCCCATTGCGCTGAGGCCTGCAGGCAGGCAGCGGTGCCTCAACCTCGGAGGGGTGGTGTCCGCTGGCTGAGGGGGACTCAGAGAACACGGACAGATGCCCCTGTCTGCCCGTCTGTTCCCAGGTACATCAACTCCATCCCAAAGATACTGGGAGACCTGTACCACAGCCTGGGCTTTGTAATCCCGTCAAGCCTGGCCAGGGTCCTGCCCGCGGACTTCTTCAGTGACGATTCCCTGTCACAGGAGAGCAAGTCGCCCCTGCGCTCTGAGTCTTGCGTTGTGCAGTCAGTGGCAGGGGCCACCGAATCTGACCAGCTGGAGGAACTTCGAACCCGATCAGCTAAGAAGAGAAGGTAAGGGGGCCGGAGAGATAACATGGAGGTAGTGCATTTGCCTTGCATGCAGAAGGTGGTTCGAATCCCGGCATCCCATATGGTCCCCTGAGCCTGCCAGGAGCAATTTCTGAGCTTAGAGCCAGGAGTAACCCCTAAGCGCTGCCGTGTGGGACCCAAAAACCAAAAAAAAAGAAGAGAAGGTAAGGTAGACTGTCGGACGCCCACAGAGCCACTTTGGGAGGCTTGGCTCTGGGTAAATTGCCAGATATCCTGTGTCTGAGTTACAGACACTCATTCATGTGCTCTGATTTAGGGAGGGGGCTCGTTTGGGGCCATGCCAAGGGTGCTCAGGGTGTACTAGTGGCTCAACTCAGGGTCACTCCTCGCTGTGCTCAAGAGAGCACATGCACTGCTGAGAATGAAATGTGGTCTTCCTGCATGTAAAGCATGTGCTCCAGTCTGTGGAGCTGTCTCATGGGCAGCTCAGTGCTCTTCTCAATGATCTACATGGCTTCCCCACTTCCTTATACACAGCAATTGAATTTATCGGTAGGAAATTCTGGTCGGACTCGTATTGCTATAAATACAGGCCAGGTGAAAAACCTGAACTCACAAAACCTTTTTTGTTTGTTTTGGTTTTGATTTTTGGACCACACCCGGCTCTGTTCAGGACTTATTCCTGGCTCTGTGCCCAGGGTTTACTCTTCAGACTTTGGGGACAGCTGGGGTATAAGGGTTCAAACCTAGGTTGGCTGTGTGCAAGGTCTATGGTGTCCTATTGACTGTACTATTGCTCCGGCTTCACAAAAACTGACATTTGTTTAAAGAATGCTTTATTTTAAACTCTGGTTGCATTATGCATAATATCTCTTGAGTGTATATTGACTGTTTCCTTCCCATTTTTCCCCCTCCCCTATTTCTTCCTATTTTTAAAAGGAAAAATGCATTAGCAAGACATAAAAGCATCACAGAAGGTTCACAAAATCTTCGACAAATTGAAATTCCCAAAGCATCCAGAAGGACTACCAAAAGTGTAAGTTGTTTCCAGGAGACAAGAGGTGGCCCTAGGGATGCTGTTCCTTCACGTGTGTGTTGGTAGAGGACATGAGGAAGTGGTAAAGGGCCTTCTGTTCAAGGAATGGGTATTGGGGTCCAATGGTGAAACTAGGTCTTTTCATAACTGTTCAGAGCCATCGTTCAAGGAACCTGATAGAAAATTTGTCACACATTAGCCATTTTACCCAAAAGGTGACAGTTAAAAAGTAGAGTAAAATCCAGGGGCCGGAGCGATAGCACAATGGTAGAGTGTTTGTCTTGCACATAGCTGACCCGGAACAGACACGGGTTCAATTCCCAGCATCCCATCTGGTCCCCTGAATCTGCCAGGAGCTATTTCTGAGCACAGAGCCAGGAGTAACCTCTGTGCACCGCCAGGTGTAAAATCTAAATCCACTCTCCATTGTTGTTATTGTCATTGCGCCCTCCCTGACTCTCTGTCTTGACAAAAGCCCTTTTGGATTGGCTTGGCTTGTGTTTGGGGACACACATTATTGTGCTCAGGTCTTACTGCTGGCTGTGTGCTTAGTGATCACTCTGGGTTTAGAGGATTGTATGAGTTTCTGGAGATAGAACTTGGGTTGGCCCTTCTGGCCCATCCTCATGTTTCTTCAAGTCTACACTGGGCAGCTGTTTCCTACTTTGCTTCACTCTATGGCACGTAGAGAGTCCCCAAATTTGTGTTTGGTGCAGTTTTTAGTGTCACTGGCTCAGTAACTATGTACATGTATTTTACTCCTATATTATGGATTCTACAATTGCAGGGGTCCTGAGATTGTATGTGGGACTCGTATTGCTTATTGAACAAAGACCTGTGTGTTGTCCTGACTGGGTTTTCTCATCTTTCAGGAAAACTCTCGTCCGACTCTCCAGCTGCCATCAGTCCTGGCGAAGGACACCGTGCAAGGTAACACACATGCAAGGCCTCAGAGACACGCTTGGCCAGAGTGACACATTGATTTGACTTGCGCATATCTCAACACTACATGTTGGAAATGAATAGTTTCATATGGTTGTTGATTCAAAAAACATGACCCAATGCCAAGTGCAAGGGACATAAAACTCACACTACCTCAAAATACTATGTTCTGGGCCATAAAGATAGCACAGTGGTAGGGTGTTTGCCTTGCACACAGCCGAACCAGGACGGACAGTGGTTGAAATCCCGGCATCCCATCTGGTCCCCCATGCTGCCAGGAGCAATTTCTCTGAGCACAGAACCAGGAGTAACCCCTGAGTGCCAACGGGTGTGATCCAAAAACAACAACAAAAGAAATACTATGTTCTACAAAATAACTAACTTGAAATATGAGAAACATCTTTCTCACGAAAGCCACAAAATAGAGGCAGCCCAGGCCTGAACCGTGCTGAGAGTACCCTGACCCCCAAATAAATAAATCAGGCAGCGATGATTTGCGATAAGAGGAGTTATAGTGTGACAGATCCGGGAGTGTATCGCCAGCCCTCTTTTCCTAACTAAGCAGTTCTTTCTGTCTTTTTCTGCTGCTTTCAGAAGTGACCAAAGTTCGGAGGAATCTCTTCAACCAGAAACTACTGTCCCCGTCGAAGACTCCACGTAAGCAGGGCCTGCCCAGGAGCTACTCTGTGTCAGCTGTGGACGGGCTGGAGAGCAGACTTGCTGGCTCCAAGAGGTCCAAAGGTACGGGGCAGGGGCTTCTTGGTCTCAAACTAGTCTCCACGCCCCCCATTTTGGAGCATCTCTTTCCCCTTTTCTGTGCTTTCTTTGCGCCCATGAGCTTGGTAACGGGGTCTCAAGGCTCCAATGAGAATCAGTGACAGTTTCTCAAGTCCCACCTCCCTTGTCATCAGCCCACTGAGAAGGACATCGAATGTGCTTTTCTTCTGCAGAGTCCTGGTTTCACTTACTTGTCTTTGGATTCACTGGTTCTTCCTGCCTGCTCCAGTCTGGCTCACCCTCCTGGCCAGCCATCCCTTTTATTATTATGCCACGATTGGCTCTGTCTGTCTTGCGTAGCTCCAACTGCCTCATGGGTATCAGTTTGCTGCAAACCTTGAGGAAGGCAGAAGAGCAGTGCAGGCAGGTGGCTCACATCCTTCTGTCATCACAGTTTCCCCAGGCCATCCCAAAGTAGTGTTCGAGTCCTAAAATGTGGCCACTGAGAATCGTCCAGCTCCTTCCTGCTGTTCTTTTTTGGGGGGGCACACCCATTGACACTCAGGGGTTACTCCTGGCTATGCACTCAGAAATCGCTCCTGGCTTGGGGGACCCTATGGGATGCCGGAGGATAGAACCCACAGTCCATCCTAGGCTAGCGCACGCAAGGCAGACATCTTACCTCTTGCGCCACCACTCTAGCTCCTCTTCGTGTACTTTTAACTTGCTGAATGGTCCCTAGAAGTGCCGAGTAGTTCTGCTCCATGGCTCCACTATGGCTCAGACTGGATCCCCTGCCTGCTCCACTGCCCTGCCCTGCCCTGCCCCGCAGCTCAGTATGCAGCAGGTGTGGAGCTGACAGGACGGTTCCCCTGCAGGCTGTCGCCGACTGCTGACGAAGAGTGTGGCTGAGACGCCGGTGCACAAGCAGATGTCCCGGAGGCTGCTGCACCGGCAGATCCAGGGCAGGTGAGTAGCTCAGGCACCCCGAGTCCTGTCCCTGCCCCTGTGGTGTGCTGAGCTCGGTTCCCCTGACTGCTCGCCTGCGTGGCTGCAGGGTTCCCTGGTGAGGGAGAGGCTATTCTTTCCAGCAGCTGCGAATCACCCTGTTTGTTGTTCCCCAAGGTCCTCCAACCCTGAGCCTGAGATTGATGTTGTTGAAGAATCCCCAATTAAAGCCGAAGATGGTAAGGCTTGTGTTCCTTTGTTTGCTTGGGATGTTTATGTTTGGGGGCTTTTCAGCCGGGTGGGTTGTTTCACCTGGTTCTCACCCATCGTTCTGTTTTTGCAGAAGCTGGTTTGAGACGAAGTCCAAGAATCAAGCAGCTCTTATTAGCCAGGACCAGTTCTGGTTGCTTCTACTCTCGGTCTCAGCCGAAGGCACACAGTATGCAGAGAGTCCACTCATTCCAGCACATCACTGCAGGTGGGTGCAGAGTGATGATGCCATCATGTCCCCGCTGTCCTGGTCAGTAATTCCTGTTGATATCTGAGCTGCTTTGGGACTCTGACCCTGTCCCTGGAACTGAGGTGGGTCTTGGCCCCGGGAGAGTCGAACATTCACTCGCTGCCTTGGTGAGAACTCCCCGCCGCCTTCTGGTGCAGCCGGAGAGGGTGGCCCGGCTCACAGACCGCTGAGCATCACCCTTGTCTCTGATTCTCAGATCAAAGAGGACACTCCCCGGTGCAGCGCCTCCAGACTCCCAAGAGGCTGCTTTTCGGCTCGGTGACTGACATGAGCAGTCCCCCGGAGAAGGGCTCAGCCCGGGCAAAACGGCCTTCAGGAGGCGCCCCAGGACCTGCCATGGCATCTGTTGCCCAGGTACCAGGTTCCTGCAGTGAATGAGGGGCGCATTGGGGAACGGGAGAGGCCGCCGGGAAGCATTTGTTAGGGATGTGAAGATAGAGTGTCCCTGGGGTGCCGCAGGTGACCCAGAGGAATGATTCTGGGTATCAGTGACTTGAAACAGCAGTTGGAGGCCAGAGTGGTAGAGGCCATGGCTCCTCGCTGAATCTGGCCTCTCTTGGAACCTCTGGTCAGGCATGTTTCAAGCAGCCTGAGACCACGCTCAGCATGTGATTCTTTTTCATTCTGGTCCCACCTGTGGGAGCTGGAGAGGGGGACTAGGGGCTCCTACATTCAGACAACCTCTCCCTAAAACTAGCATCTTTTCTGCAGACCCCAAGGAAGAGAGCTCGGACGGCTCCCAGCTCTGCACAGGCCACCCCTGGGAGAGCCCCACACGGCCCCTGCGATCCCCCGGAGAGGCTGCAGGAACCCCCCTTGGAAGTGACACCTGCCAAACGGGCCGTTTGTGGGGAGCCCTTAGCAGTCGCCTCCCCCCAAAGCCGGGCATCACTGCCCCAGCCACAAGGCACTCCTCAGAGAGAGGCATCCCTAACCGGTAGGGCATGTCCCCTGAGAGTGAGGAGCCCCAGGACACCCCACAGGAAGGCAGGCCGGACCCTGGGACTCCTGCAGGACTCTCCTCCGCGCCCCTCGGTGGCTCTCTGTCCTGAGGACCCCGGCTGGCTGTCAGCCCCAGTTCTGGAGGTACAGGACCGAACCTCCCATGAGGGCCCCACTCAGCTTCCTGAGTCCCAGTACCTGGGGCAGCCTGCCATTCTGCCTTCACCCACTCATCTCTCACCCTGTGGCCCTTCCGAGAGTCCCCCACGGACATCTGCACTCCGACCTCTCGCCGGACAATCTGGCTGTGAAGAGCCCCACGAATCGGCTTGCGGGCCCCCATGTACTCCCCACAGAGCCTCACGGAGATCAAAGCTCGGGACCCCCGGCCAGAAGAGCCCGCTGGGACCCAGCCCTGCTCCTAACCACCCCCCACTGACCCCTCTGGAAAGCTCTGAAAGTCAGGGGTCCTCCGTGGCTGACCTCTACGAGGACCCCTGCTCACCCGTGTTCAACTGCAGCAACACGTGGCCTCTCCCCGTCCCAGGCCCCGAGAAGCCTGCATACCGCACACGGACCAGCTCTGGCACCGATGCATCTGATAGTGAGGAGAGGCCACCGCCCGGCTCTGAAGTTCCTCAGTCGTCCCTCTCCTTGGGGCTCAGCTCTCCCCTGACGCCTTTTTCATTCACCTTGCCTCCTGAGGCTCTGCCAGCCTGCACCCCATCCACGCAGGCCTCTGCCAGCCCCTGGGACTACGAGCTAGAGCCAGATGAATCCTCAGGCCTCCCAAGTCTGCTAATCTGGAAAAGGGACCCGGGCATGGAGGCTGAACCCCAAGGAGGGGAGAACCCCCTGCCTAGAGGGGCTGCCCCGGGGGCCAGTAAGTCTGGGGTCAGACCTGAGACCATGTGCCTGTCAGCACCCTGCCCCTGGCTCTCGCATAGCACCCCCAGCAAGGGCCGGGGGCAGACCTACATCTGCCAGTCCTGCACCCCAACCCGTAGCCTTGCCGGCACCCTATCTCCACCCTCTTGGAGCCCGTCACCCAAACCTGGTGGGAAGGGGACTCCTGAAGCCATCCAGGACTGGCCTCGGAAGAAGAGGGCCGCGGACTGCAGGGCGGGCAAGGTCGAGGGTGGCCTGGACCCCACTGCTGCGCTGGCAGTGCCCAGTGCCGGGCCCGAGTGCCAGGAGCGAAGCTTCAAGCTCACTTCCTCTCACAAGGCCCCCGCTCTCTCGGATTTCGAGCTCGAGGGGGTGTTTCAGTTGCCTGCATTGTCCCCAGCCGCTGAGGAGGCCCCAGGAGCCAGCAAGAGGCCCCTATCCCCACAGGATGGAGCTGAGTCCAGGCCAAAGAGAACATGTGAACCCCAAGGAGATGTGTCCCCTCGGAGGCATGAGGAGGGGTCCCCCAGGCTAGGGTGGTCGCCACTGGCCGTGGATGATGACGATGTATTTGTCTCAGGTAGGTAGACCACGTGGCAGGGGGGTTGGGGAGTGGGGGGATAGTGTCTGGATCTCTGGTAACTGTTCCCCTCCTCCCCAGGGTCCACTCCACCCCCAGGCAATGCCCTACGGAGCTGCTTATCTGCCAGTGGGCTCCAGGCGCTGACCCAGTCCCCGCTGCTATTCCAGGGCAGAGCACCACCTGTGCTGGCTGCCAGTGCCAGAGGTAAAGGGGGGTGATAATGGGGGTCTGGGGTGGTCCCTGGAGGAGTGGGGAGTGGTACAAGGCTACCATGTTGCTCTGACAGAGGGGTCCCCTCCCTGGACCTTCTTCACATTTCTGTTGTGGGCGATGGAAAAAGTAGGGTCACTGCCCCAGGTGGGCTTCGCTCTGGTTTGAGGCCCTTCTCCCTGGTTCCCCACTGCTCGCTGAGCCTAGTTCTGCTTCCAGGGGACGACGGGGGTGCTTTTCTGCCCTCAGCCAAGGAGTCCCCCTGCAGCCAGGCGCAAGCCCGGGGGCGCCCCTTCATTAGGATATACACTCGGAAGAAGCTGCTGAGCTAGGAAGGATCTCAGGACTCGGCTTGAGCACCCTGATATGTCCCAGCCACGGCTCCATGCAGGACGCCCACACCCGAGGAAGGAGGTCACCGGACCCAAGCCTGCAACCGTCGCATCATCCCTTCCCTGCCCTTGAAGGGGGCTGTTGGGCTGGCACAGGAATTGACAGCGGGAGGACCAGAGACCATCTGGCCCAGCTGCACAGGAAAGAGACACACACACTAGCACAGATGCACCTCGCCCAGAGCTGCTGTCAGGCTGGCCCTGTTGCGTGTTACAGTGAGACTGAGCTGGACTCAGACTGAACTCGACTCTACCCAACAATAAAGCTGTTTCTGGCCACATGACTGTGCGTTTGCTCTGCCCCAGCACCAGTGGCTTGTCTTGGCCATCTCACTGGGTGTCCCAAGAGCCAGCATGGTCCTCCCCACACTCCCTTCACAGTGATAACTTTATTACAAAATGGTTTTATAGAGTAAAAATGTTACCTGATTCCCCCCATACATTTATAAAATATCCAAGGCATCACTAGTAGCTCCTTGCTGAACTGTTAAGGGCTGAACCCCAATACTGCTGAGCATGTTCCAGAGAGCAGCGGGATCTTGGGCTCCGGCAACCCAGTTTCAGGCAAAGGCCTGAAGCCTGAGGGGTCCTGGGATTTTATTGGTCCAGTTCTCAGTTCATGTTTGGTTTTTGCCAGACCTGGCAGTGCACAGGGCTGATTCCTGGATCTGCACTCGGATCAATCCCTGGCACTGATCTGGGGGTCTCTGTGGGGTGCCAGGCGTCAAACCTGGGTGAGCCACACTCAAGCACAGATCCCACCTGTGCTTGGCTCTGGCCCCGCTCTGAGCTCCTGGTCCTTTCCAGGAAGGTGGCCCTGCCTGTGGCCTACAGGGGGTTCTTCCTGACATCGATCATCCCGGGGCTGGCCTTTCGACGGGGCTTGGCCAAGGGTGCGAGGCTCCAAGGCGGGCCCAGGGGGGGCTCCACTGCCTCCCGCTGCCTTAGATCCTCAGAGCCAGCCTGCTCCTCAATGCACGCACTGGAGCGCCGCCATGTTAGAGGTAACGGGGCGTGGACCAAGTCCCTCGTCTCTTCCCAGGGGCCACGGCCGGTGCCCTCCGAGTGACAGGGCAGTTCGGGCGCCACTGCGTGGAGTTCATCCTCAACACTGGGGTGCTGCCGGCTCTCCAGGCACACGGCCCGCTTGTCCCCACCTATGAGAGCGACCTTGTCAGGAACGGGGCAGCCTCGCTCCCACAGCCCCATACCCTGAGCTCAGACACCCCAAGCTGCCAGCTCAGAAAGGGGCCAGCGACCTTACCCCTGCCCTGGGCCCCAGCTTGAGCACCCAGCTTCTGTCTCAGCTCCTGGTTCAGCCACATATGGCGCCCCAGCTCCTTCTCCAGAGTCTGAATCCTGGCCTCATACTGCCGCTTGCTGTCAGCCAACCCTTCTCCTAGGTGATCTGCAGGGAGAGAAGAGGCATAGGTGAGTTTTTGCGAGTGGGAAGGGGTGAGTGACAACACAGGCAGGGCTGAAATGTGGGATGCGGGCCGGCGAGGTGGCGCTAGAGGCAAGGTGTCTGCCTTGTAAGCGCTAGCCAAGGAAAGGACCACGGTTCGATCCCCCGGTGTCCCATATGGTCCGCCCAAGCCAGGGGCAATTTCTGAGCTAATAGCCAGAAATAACCCCTGAGCATCAAACGGGTGTGACCCGAAAAACCAAAAAAAAAAAAAAGAAATGTGGGATGCGAGCAGAGGTGACAAGCTAGCTGTTCATGGGACCATGTGTAGGCTGGGGTGAGGGTATACACAGGCAGGGATGAGAAGCTATATACAGGCAGGAATGAGGTCCTTCATGTGGGCAGGAGTAAGGGGCAGTACAGGCAGGGCCAAGGGGTTGCACGGGCAAGGCTAAGGGACTACAACTTGCAGGCAGAGCTGAGGGGCTGCATGTGTGTGGGCAGGGCTGAGGGCTTGGGCACCGGCGTGCAGGGCTGAAGGCGGGTGCACAGACTCGCCTCGGCTCTGCTGCAGTAGCAGCTGCATGCTCTGCTCATGTTCCTTCTGCTGCAGGGTGAGCTGTCGGTCCGTCTGCAGACGCTGCCGCTCCAGGGCCGCCTCCAGCCAGAACACCAGGCGCTGCTGCTCCTCCAGCTGCAGCTCCAGCTCCAGGAAGGCCGTCTGCTGCCGGTGCTGATCCTCCCGCAGCGCCACCACCTGCACCGCCACCGCCACCACCAGCCTCAGCGCCACCCAGGGCGCATCACACAGACCCCACATCCTACTGCCTATGGGGAGCATGGCAGGACCCCACCTCGGAGCCAGGGAAAGGTCCAGGCCGAGGCTGCCAAAGGTGCCAAAACACCTGCTGAGGGCAGAGAACCAGCTTCTGGGAAGGACCAAAGGGGGCCGGGCCCAGATCTGGCTCTGATTGTGTGCCCCTTTTGGGAAGAAATGTGCCCCACCCTGGGCCTGAGGCAGAGGCATTGGTGCAGCGCCCCACCTTGTCGAAGTACTTGCAGAGCAGGGCCCTGGTCTCCGAGGACGACAGGTAGCTGAGCTTGGCCATGAGGTTCATCTCGCACTGCGACAGCAGCGACGCGGAGGCCCGCAGCACCCGCTGGCGGCACGTGATGGCCTCGTTCTTGTACTCGATGGCGGCATCCAGGGCCTCGATGGCCTCATCTAGCTGGAAGAGTGTTCGCTCCTCCTGCAAGGATGGCTGAGATGTGCCCGCTGACTGGGTCCTCCTGAGCTAGCCGAGAGCCCAGAGATACCCAATAAAGGACAGTAGGGTCGGACGAAAGATGAGGAAAGGTGAGGTCTGAGGTACCAGGGGTGGGGGTAGAGGCACCAAGGGCAGGGACAGTAGTACTGGGGCGAGACTAGAGGTGTCAGGGGTGGGACTTGATGAGCTGATGGCGGGGCTAGAGGCAACACGGGGGCGTGACGGGAATAGGGGAGTCCGGGGTGCACCTCAGGGGACAGCAGGCTGCCCTGCCGCAGTTTGCTGTCGATCTCCAGCCGCTGCTTAAGCAGCGAGTCCTTCTCCTGGCGCAGGGTGTCGATCTCACTACGAATCTGCTGCTGGCTCTGGGCACTGCCCTGCCGCAGCTGCCCGCTCTTCTCCGAAAGCTCCTTCTCCAGGTGCTCCAGGCGACTGGATACCCGGACGATGTCCTCGCTTAGGGCCTGGGGGGCCGGGGAGGGTGGGAGAGTCCACAGGCCCTTAGATTCAAACTCAGGGAAGGGGCCGGAAAGATCACACAGTGGTAGGGCGTTTGCCTTGCATGTGGCTGGCTGGGGAGGGACCCAGTTTGATTCCCAGCATCCCATATGGTCCCCTAGCCTGCCAGGGGCTATTTCTGACTGCAGAGCCAGGAGTGACCCCTGAGCACCGCTGGGTGTGGCCCAAGAACCAATCAATATATAAATTACCATATTTTCCGGCATATAAGACGACCCCCTAATTTTGCAGTTAAAACATAGGTTAGGCCTATATTCGCTGTATCAGACAGAACGTTCTTGTGCTCATGTACCACAGTGAGCCAATCACAACAAGCAAAGGTTCAAAGGTTCTACTGTAATAGACTTCCTCTCTGACTCTAGCCAATCTGAGCAGGCTTTTTTATAGATTCGGGTCCAGAACATTGTCTAATTTGCATGCATAAAAAGCATTGGATTGGCTGAGTCAGAGAAGCGGTCTGAGCAGCCTGGCAGTGATTGGTGCAGGATCGAGTTGGAAAATTCGTTTTGTGGCAATATTCAGACAATTTTTGTTTAGCGGTATATTGAAACATTTTTCAAGATATACTCGGCGTATAAGACGACCCCCGATTTTCGGTTGACTTTTTTCGTTTCAAAAGTCATCTTATGGAGCCGGGCAGTGGCACTAGAGGTAAGGTGCCTGCTTTACCTGCGCTAGCCTTGGACGAACCGTGGTTCGATCCCCCGGCATCCCATATGGTCCCCCAAGCCAGGAGCGACTTCTGAGCGTATAGCCAGGAGTAACCCCTGAGCGTCACTGGGTGTGGCCCAAAAACAAAAAAAAAAAGTCATCTTATACGCCAGAAAATACGGTAATTTTAAAAATCTCAGGGAATGGGGCCGGAGAGATAGCATGGAAGTAAGGCGTTTGCCTTGCATGCAGAAGGACAGTGGCATCCCATATCGTTCCCGGAGCCTGCCAGGAGCGATTTCTGAGCACAAAGCCAGGAGTAACCCCTGAGTGCTGGCTGGCTGTGACCCAAAAACAAAAAGAAAAAAGAAAAAAAGAAGAGTCTGGAGCTCTAGCACTCTCGAGAGACTCGCAGGACCCAGTCCAGTAAGATCATGTTCCCTGCGGGGGACACCCAGCTGGCCCCACCTGGCTGGACCGGAGGCGCTTGCTCTCCAGGCCCGTTTTCTCCTGCATCAGGGCCTCCTTCTTGGCCAGAATAGCCTCTCGCTTGTGCAGCTCGGCCCCCAGCTCCTCCAGCGCCCGTCGCTGCTGCAGCACTTTCTCCATCTCCTGGTCCAGCCACTTCTTCTGCTCCTCGATCTTCTGCAGCCGAAAAAGGACAGCAAAGGAAACTCAGTTCAGGCATGGGGGGGGGGGGTCCCCAGGACAGTTAGAGCAGCTGCACCCACCAGCAGGAAGCCCAGGGGATGGGGCCCACCTGTTGCTGCTCCAGGCTGACCACGGAGCCATTGCTGCCACTGCGTCCCTTCCTCTGGAAGGCAGCGATCTCCTCCGTCTTGATCTTCAAGATCTTCTGCTGCTGTTCATGCTTTAGCTCCAGCTCCTGAGATTTGGAGGGACCCACCGGGTGGGGTGGGGTGGACAGACATGGGCTAGAGACACCAGAGTCCATACACGTTGGCCCTCTCCCCACTCCCAAAACTGCCCCATCCCTGTCTCTCTGGGGATAGAAAGCATATGCCAGTGGCCTGACTTGGTCTTCCAAATTCTTTTTTTCTGTTTGTTTTTGGGCCACTCCCGGCAGCGCTCAGGGACCATTGCTGGTTCTGCACTCAGAAATTGCTCCTGGCAGGTTTGGGGGACCATATGAAATGCTGGGAATCAAACCCAGGTCCATCCTGGGTTCACCACGTGCAAGGCAAACTCCCTATCGCTGTGCTATCTCTCCAGCCCCAAGGTCCTTCCAAATTCTGGCCCAGCCTTGGTCCCCTAAACTCATCCCTGCGCACGGTTCCCTCTGCTGCCTGGAGAGCAAGTGGCACCTTAACACGGTGCTGCCTCTTGTTCATCTCCATCTCCAGTCTCCGCTTCTGCTCCGTCTCCTCACGCAGGCGCCTCTGCAGCTTGCCCTGCTGCTGCCGCATGAGATACACGCTCCTCTCCAGCTCCTGCAGCCGCTTCTCGCTCTGCGCCGTCAGCGACACCAGCCGCTCGGTCGCCTGCTTCTTCTTCTTCAGTACCTGCGGCCCATATGAGGTGTGTGAGGTGGGTGCTGGAAGCCCGGGACACAGCCAGGGGCAACTCGGGAGAGGAACAGAGGCGAGGAAGATGCCATTCTATGCCGGATCCCTGCACGCCTGCATCATGGGGATGCGGCAGTAAAACAAGCCTAGGTACACAAAACCTGGGTTCCATCCCCGGTGCCAGGCACATGAGCTCATGCATAAGCACACAAACACAGACTGGGAAACTGAGGAACAGAGAGGTCGGGAAAAACTAGCAAGGACATGCAGGGGAAGCCAGGATGGAGCCCCACTCGGGCACATTCCAAGGGGAAGAGAGCACAGTGGTGAGTCGCCAAGCGGGACGGAGGGAGAACTGATGGTCAAGAGGATAGAGCCCAGCTGGCAGGCCCACCAGCGCACGGCCCCTAAAAAACAAGGACGAGGGCAGGGACGAAGCCCGGGCCTACTCGCACTGACCTGCACTTGACTCTGAGCAGCGGCCACCCGCTGGCGGAACTCCTGGAGCTGGCACCGCTCACTGGCATCCCGAGGCTCCCGGCCCTCTAATTCCCGCAGCTGCCGCTGCCCCTCGCTCAGCTCGGCCCTCACGCGCTCGGCCTCCTGCTCCAGCTCCCGGATGCGCCTGCTGTGTTGGCGGTTAAGGGCCTGGGCCGCCTTCCCTGGAGCAAGGGCTGGGTCAACTGAGCAGGTCCACACCCTTCTACCCCACCCTAGAGCACCCGATGTGCTCTGGGCTCCCTTCCATCTCTGCACTCAGGGACCACTTCTGGGGGTGCACGGGGTTCAC
Organism: Suncus etruscus; assembly: GCF_024139225.1. Taxonomy (NCBI): domain Eukaryota; kingdom Metazoa; phylum Chordata; class Mammalia; order Eulipotyphla; family Soricidae; genus Suncus; species Suncus etruscus. Next base: position 8,737,513 of record NC_064858.1, on the reverse strand, counting down.
TCCTGGCAGTGCTCAGGAGACCCTATGGGCTGCCAGGAATCGGACCCAGATTGGCCACGTGCAAGGTAGGTGCCCTCCCTGCTATATCCTCACTCCAGCCCTGTATTAAATTTAGCTCTGTTATTTCGTATGCTCACAACAGCAATGAGGGGGGAAGCCCTGTACTCACAATCACACTGATGAGGGGAACACAGGCTGGCTACCGTGCCCCCAGTGGACGGGAGGTCCCGGCCAGCCCTACCTGTGCGGACCAGCTCTCCAATGAGCTCTTCCTTCATGCGGATGTTGATGGCTAATTCTCGAATCTTCTGCTGCGCCTGAGCCAAACGCCACTCGGAGGCTGAGGCAGCCGGGGGCTGGTGGGGCCAAGGGGCGGCCTGGCTCTCTCCTGCTGCAGTGAAAGAATCGCTATCAGGAGCAGCCGGGAGGGGAGGCAGGCTCAGGCATCATGCATGGTCCAGGAAGGGAGAAAAGGCGGCCGCCTGGTCACCTCGGGGTCCCACGAGGGTCGTGTGGCTCTCCCTCTGTTCCCACTTGCTGAGGCCGTTTCTGGAAGGGAAAATCTGCCATCTGAGTCTGCCCCAGACCTTGCCGTGGGCCACTCGGAGGGTGACCTCGAGCTTTCTGGCAACCAAGGTCCCCCTGTCAGCCCTGGGGTGGGCTGGAGGTTTGGAGACATGAAAGGTACCAAGGGTCACCCCAGGGCCCACTCAAAGCAATACCTGGGCTCTGAGCATGCAGTTCCTGCCCTGCCTGCAGGGAGCGCCCTTGAGACCAGCTGCTCCTCTGAACTTACCTTCCAAACGCCAGGTCCTGCTTCAGCTCCTCGTCCTCCTCTTCCTCCTCCTCCGAGGTGGAAGAGCCTCTTTCCAATCGGTCCGTCTCTGACAGCAGCACAGTCCCAGGCTCCTTGTCCCCTGTCACCTGCCAACATGTCAGGGCCACAGAGTAGCTAAGAAGCAGGGTGAGCTCCCTGTCCGTGGAAGTATGCAAGCCCCAGGAATCTGCTGCCTCCTTCACCCCCTCTCCAGTCGGCCCAGGGATGCACTGTGGCATACCCCCCCCCCCCCCGGCCCTTCTTCCAGTGACAGTCTTGAAGACCCCTCACCTCTCGCCAGTTCTCAGGCCCAGCTTCCTTTTTGGAGACGCAGGCTGGTGGTACCGCGCCCAGCACAAGCCCCTGGGTACCCCCCAGGGGGGCAGTGTGAGGTCGAGGCAAGAAGAAGTCGGCTGGAGGGAGCCCAGCTCTGCCCCAGCCAGGCCGCACCAGCTCCAGCCGCAACCGCAGCTCCGCCATTTCCTCCTGCTGTTCCCGTAGCCGGTCGCTCTGCAATGCAAGAGCAGGACTGATGGGGGGTTCAGTGAGGGGGACACATAGGATATTGGGACCCACCCCACAACCCAATCATTCCATCCTTGAACATTTCCCGCCATGCCACTCTCTGCCACTAGAGAGCGAGGGAACAGCCCTGACCCAGGTACAGGGGGTTAAAACAGGGCCAAGTCCCCCTCAGCATCAAGATAGCACCCAACAGGAAGCAGCCCCTGAGCACCCCTGGGTGTGATGCCTAAAGAAGCAAACAGGGGGGCTGGAGAGATAGCATGGAGGTAAGGCTTTTGCCTTGCATGTAGAAGGACAGTGGTTTGAATCCCGGCATTCCCATCTGGTTCCCTGAGCCTGCCAGGAGCGGTTTCTGAGCTTGGGGCCAGGAGTAAGCCAGAAGTAACCCCTGAGTGCTGCTGGGTGTGACCCAAAAAACAAAATAAACAAATAAATGAAGAAGCAAACAGGGCAGCTCTGTAGCCCTCCCTCACTCTCTGTACCTGTGATATGCCTCAATACCATTCCCCAACTGATCACCTGGCAGTACTCGGGGACAAGTACTTTGACAAGCCAGGGATCAAATGCAAGTTGACTGCATACAAGGTAAGAACCATCCCCATTATGCTATCACTATGCAAGCCCCCCCTTTTATTTTTTGTTTTTGTTTTTCTGGGGGGGGCCACACCAGATGGTGATCAGGGGTTACTCCCAGCTCTGTGATCAGAAATCACTCCTGGAAGGCTCAGGGGACCATATGGGATGCCAGGGATTGAACCCAGGTCAGCTGCATGCAAGGCAAACACCCTCCCTGCTATACTATCACTATAGCTTCTCCCCCGTTTATTTTTTAAATTGTGTTTGGAAGCCACACTCAGCAGTGCTTACTCCTGGCTCTGAACTCCCGGATCACTCCTGGTGGGCTCAGGAAGACCATAGTGTTAGGAATCGAGTCCGGATCAGCCTCTTGCACAAGAGCCCTCCCGCTGTCCTCCCACCTCACCTGCAATTTATACTGTTCCATGGCATCTTCCAGCGCTGCCAGAAAATCTTGGTTCTCCTCTTCCAGGCGGGCCACCTGGCTCTGCAGGGCCAGCAGCTGTGGGGCCGCCTCATCCTCCTAGGGACAGGAGGGGAGCCTCAGAAGCAGGACATACCTGGGTCCCATCCCAACCCACCCCCTGTATATGATGATTCCCTCTGACCCATTGGCCACCTGGGTTTTTTTGTTTGTTTGTTTTGTTTTGTTTCAGGGCCACTCAGATTACTCCTGGCAAGCTCAGGGGACCCGATGGGATGCCAAGGATGGAACCCAGGTCGGCTGCACACAAGGCCAGCGCCCTCCTCATTACACTATCTCCCCGGGTCCCTTTTGGGCACCTATTGAACAATGACAACCCTAATAAGATACTTGTTGGATCTTGCCTGCAAGCTGGCCACAGGCCACATCTGCAGCCCTTCCCTCATGCCCAAAGGAAAGTGGTGAAGATCATCTAAAAAGACCATAGCGCAGCAGTAGGGCATTTGCCTGGCACACGGCTGACCCAGGATGGACTGTGGTTCGATCCTCGGCATCCCATATGGTCCCCTGAGCCAGGTGCAATTTCTGAGCTCAGAGCCAGGAGTAATCCCTGAGCGTCACCGGGTGTGGCCCCAAAACAAAACAAAACAAAACAAAACAAAACAAAAAATGCAAATGAAAAGACCCAGTCCTCCTCTGAAGGGCTTTTCCCACCTGACCCTCTCGGGGCCCCTGCGGCCCTGGCTCCTCCGAGGACACACACTCGATGCCACTGTCGGGCCCCGACGCGGAGCTCAAGGTGCTGCGCTCGCCATCCAAAGCGCACAGCCAGGCACGGACCTTGCGGGCCGCGGTGCCAGGCAGTCCAGGCTCGCTCTGCAGCTGGCGCAGGAGGCTGCAGGCGGCGTCGCTTCGGGCCCGGTACCGTGCGCACTCGGAGCCCAGGCACGGGGCAGCCTCGGAGGACACCGAGAGGGAGACCGAGGCAGCGTTGGCACTGGCATTGGCCGGGCCCGAGCGAGCACAGCGGCCTCGGTGTATGATGCGCGTCTCGGAGCGGTGGCGCGGTGGCACAGGCACGCTGGTGCCCGCTGCCTCCTCGGTGGCACGCTGGGCAGAGACGTCAGGTCGCCAGTTGACGGTGGCACGGTTGCGGATGTTCTGCGCGCGGCTGGCATAGTTGAGGGTGTTGAGGGTCTCGTCGAAGTCAGATGCAGAGGGGCTGACACAGGCGATCATGGCTGTCTTGGCATTGCCACCCAGGGAGTCTTTGAGGATCCTGAGGAGCCCACGCAGAGGAGGGCGGGAGGGGAAGGGAGGGAGGGACGGAGGGACGGGGAAGGAAGGAAGGAAGGAAGGAAGGGAGGGAGGGAGGGAGGGAGGGAGGGAGGGAGGGAGGGAGGGAGGGAGGTGGAAGGGAGGCAGAAGGAAGGGAGGGAAGGAAGGAGGGTAGGGAGGAAGGGAGAGAGGGAGGGAGGGAAGAAAGGAGGGTAGGAAGGAAGGGAGAGAGGGAGGGAAGGAAGGAAGGGAGGGAGGAAGAAAGGGAGGAAGGAAGGAAGGAAGGAAGGAAGGAAGGAAGGAAGGAAGGAAGGAAGGAAGGAAGGAGGGAGGGAGGGAGAGAGGAAGGAAGGCAGGAAGGAAGGGAGGGAAGAAGGGAGAAAGGGAAGGAGGGAGGGAGGGAGGGAGGGAAGGAAGAAAGGAAGGAAGGAAGGGAAAGAGGGAGGGAGGGAGGGAAGGAAGGAGGGAAGGAAGGAAGGGAGGGAGGAGGGAGGGAGGAAGGGAGGGAGGGAGAGAGGAAGGAAGGAGGGAGGGAGGGAGGGAGGGAGAGAGGAAGGAAGGAGGGAGGAAGGAAGGAAGGAGGGAGGAAGGAAGGAAGGAGGGAGGAAGGAAGGAGGAAAATAAGGACGGGAAGGAGGAAGGAAGGGGTAGAACCATGAGAGGTTTGCTCCCCAGAACCCATGATGCGTCCTGTGCATCCCTCGCTCCCCATGGCAGGAGCCCATTGGCTCTGGCCTGGTGCGTACCGTGTGATCTTGGAGTCGCGGTAGGGGATGTGGCTGCCTCGGCGCTGGGGGTCACCCAGGGCACTGATGACATTGCCCAGCGCCAAGAGGCTGCTGTTGATCTGGATGCTTTCCCGGAGTCGCTCCCCGCGGCTGCCCGTCTTGAGCACACGCTCCGAGCCCGCCAGGTCCACGAAGTGGAATTTGGACACGAGCAGCTGGGCCGGCGGGGGCCGTGGCAGGCGGCTGGGAGCTCGGCCCCGTTGCTCCAGGGTCACGGTGAAGACAGTGTGCGAGCGGCTGGACAGGCGGTTGAGGTGGGTAGAACCCGTGTGCCGGGCCGCATTGCCCACGTCCAGGAGGCTCAGCGCCTCGTCCAGGCCTTCCACGTCCACCTCCTTCACTCCACACAGCACTGCGGGTGCAGGGAAAGGAAACTTCCTTCCTGCCCAGTCCAGCCAGGTGGCTCCAGGGATTCCCAGCCAGCCAGCCAGCCAGCCAGCCAGCCCCGGGCCCAGCAGGTGGGAGACCCTGCACCTTCCTCACCGACATTCCCACGCTCGTCCTCCCGGAGCTGGATGTCCCGGCTGGCCGTGCCCACCTCCAGCAGGTCGCGGAACTCCTCCTTGTAGACCTCCAGGTAGGACACGTGCACCAGGCAGTCCAGATCATTCTCATCGATGAGCTTGAAGGTCTCGGCCATGGCCCTGGGGATGATGCCCTGCTCGTCCTCGTGGGGGGAGGCTGCGGGGGGACATGTACACACACGGGGCCTCCTGCCCAAAGCCGCCGGGCTGTACAGTGGAAAAGGGGAACGCAGAGCCCAGCAAGTGTCGGGTAGGCCAGGCTCAGAGGGGACGAGCAGAAGGTTAAGGGTTTGGAAAGGGAAGCGGAGGCCAGAGTGACAGTACAGCAGAGAGGGTGTTTGCCTGGCATGGGGCAGACAGGGTTTGATCCCCCGTACCCCATAGGGTCCCCTGAGCACATCTAGGTGTGGCCCAAAAAACAAAATCAATGAACAGTAAGAAGGAACCTCATGGTTCTATCCCTTCCTCTTTCCCATTCCTTCTTTCCCTTTCTTCCTTCCTCATTCTTTTTTCCTTCCTGACTTCCCTCCTTTCTTCTCTCCCTCCTTCCTTCCATTCTTTCCCTTTCTAACCCTTCCTTCCTTCCTTCCTTCTTTCCTCTCTTCCTTTCCTATTTTTGGGTCATTCCCAGCAGTGCTCAGGGCTTACTCCTGGCTCTGCACTCAAGGTTCATCCTAATGGGGTTCAAGGGCCTCTATTGGGTGCTGGGAATGGAACCCGAGTCAGCCACATGCAAGTCAAGCGCCCTCCCTGCTGTAAGATCTATGATCACTCCGAACCTTTTATTATTATTATTATTATTTTTGTTTTTTGGGTCACACCCAGCAGAGCTCAGTAGAGCTACTCCTGGCTCTAAGCTCAGAAATCACTCGTGGGGCCGGGCGGTGGCGCTAAAGGTAAGGTGCCTGCCTTGCCTGCGCTATCCTTGGACGGACCGCGGTTCGATCCCCGGTGTCCCATATGGTCCCCCAAGCCAGGAGCAACTTCTGAGCGCATAGCCAGGAGTAACCCCTGAGCGTTACCGGGTGTGGCCCAAAAACCAAAAAAAAAAAAAAAAAATCACTCGTGGCAGGCTTGGGGGACCATATGGGATGCCGGGATCAAACCACCATCCTTCTACATGCAAAGCAAACACCCTACCTCCATGCTATCTTGTTTTGTTGTTGTTTTATTTTTTTTAGGTATAATTTTCACAGAGGAAGAAACAGGGTCACAGACAAGGAGAGCGGATTATCAAAGGGGAGACCACAGAAGTCGCCTGTGTGTGACCACATCACCAGCCAAGAGGAGGGTAGCTCCTTAAGAGGCCCAGTAGGCCTCACTTAAAGTCCCCCAAGTTGTTCACTTGGGGCGAGTTGGCTTCCAGTAACCCCCAGAAGCAGCCAGCCAGCCAGGCCACGCGCCTGCTCTCCCCGAGACACAGAGGCAGCACCAGGCTGGCTATTGGCGGCATCAGGAGACCCACAGTCCTGTCCTCTGCTGGGAAGGGCCAGGCCTGGGGACAGCCGGAGGGCTGGAGCAGAAAGTGCCCCTAGTCAGTTCACTTACCTACACTGGACTCCCCCATGGTGTAGGTCTTGCCCGAGCCCGTCTGGCCATAGGCAAAGACAGTAGCGTTGATGCCCTCGAAGAAGGCATCAAGAAGTGGCTGCACGCAGGCCTGGTACACAGCCTCCTGCCCTGCAGCCTGGTCCAGCACCAGGTGGAAGCTGAAGTGGCGGTCTCGGCCCAGCGTGACGCGGCCCTCAGCCGGCTCCACCAGCAGGCAGCTCTGGTGGCCATGAAGCAGTTCCTTCGGCAGCAGCGGGCGGACACGCAGGGCCACCAGGACCGGGGCCTCCTCTGTAGCCAGCTGCCTTGGGGCCTCCAGACCCATGTTAAGGGGCTGCGGGAGAGGAAGAGGCCGCCACGGGCATCAGGCCCCATGCCACCACAAGAGGGTTCCCCATGGCCACAGAGCTGAGACCTCCTTGGGGAAAAGACCCCAAGATGGCTGTGTGCCTTTGCCTGAGATGACTCTCGGACAGATGCAGCAGGAACCCCTCTCGCTGCTGGGGTGCCCCGAGTCTACCTCTAATGTGGCCCCACCGTCTTCAGCAAAGCTTTCTGCCTCAGTCCCCGCTCTGAACACCAAAGAATCTGACTTCCAACAGTCCCACCACATCTGGACAGATGATAAGGACTGAATCACCTTCCACATACCCTACTTTGGTTTTGGGGCCACACCCAGCAGTGTTCAGGGGTTACTCCTGGCAGGCTCGGGGAACCCTACGGGGGGGGGGGGTGCTGGGGATTGAACCCGGGCAGGCCACCTTGCAAGGCAAACGTCTTCCCCGCTACACTATGGCTCCAGTGACATTCCCCCCACTTTGAAGACCCAGCCTGTGATGTAACCCCATCCAAAGTGGCCCCTCACCTGTCCAGATTGCCTGGACTGATCCTGAGTTTCTGGGACTGCCCCCCTCACTTCCCCAGCCAGACCCAGCAGCAAGCATCCACATGGTTGGGGTTCCCCGCCAGTTCCCACTTCCTCCCAGGGGTCTCATGTCCCTGGGGTACTACCCAATCAAGAGCAAAGAGCCCTCTAGGACCCTCACCCTAACCCAAACCACCGGGGATGGCGTGCGGGGATGGGAAGGGTGTCCAGGCTCCAAGCAATCCTGTCCAGGGCCCAAGGGCCCAAGAGGAACCCGCGCACCTCCATTGGGGTGCAAGCGCCAGGACAAAACCGGGGCGCATGGGCCAGGAAAGTTTGTTTGCAAATATGACGACAGAAGTGGACAGTCCTGACCATCGGAGCTCGTCTGCATCAGACCCAGTGGGGAATCGGGGAGCAGAGGCCCTGCTGGAGAGGGTCGGTGGAGGCTCCCCAGGGGTTCCAGAAAGTTAAGCCAGGATGGGGGCTCCCCGTGCCGGGCCCGCGCGCCCCAGCTCCAGGCCAGCACCCAGCGCCTTCCTGCGCCCTGCACTACTCTCAGGAACCCAAGCCTACCTGTTTTGGGGTGCCTGAAGCCCCCGGAGACTCAGTCAGGCCCCGAGTTCCAGCGCGGCGCGCTCCGATGCCGTCATCGGGACCCCCCTGGTCCCCCCAAAACCCCAAACCCCGCCCGCTGGTGGGGCGGCACCGCCAGTCGATGGAGGCGGGAAGGGGAGTGGCCGGGGCCTGAGCGCATCTCCTGCTTCCCATCCACGCAGAGAGGCCTGATGGCCCCAGGAAGCCAACCCCGGGGGTCCTGGCTGGCAGGGTCTCTGGGTTTTCCAGCAGGGGACTCCCAGTTCTGCTCAAGCATCCCTAGGAAGCTTCTTTCCGCACCCTAAAGGTACCCCAAGTTTCCCTGGTGAAACTTGGGGGTCCCTCCTGGCTCAGGGGCATGGGGGACTCCTTAGGGTACCAGGGAGCAAGTCCACTGCAAGGCAAGCGCCCTCCTAACTGTGCTGCCTCTCCACCATATTCTAGGATAGTTTTATTTGTAGATATGGATAGCTACCTAATCATATGATAGAGATATGAATATTATACGTGTTTATGCTTCCCTTGGGGTCCTGTTCCATACCTGGTTCCAGCACATTTAGGAGAATTTTTTTCATTTTATTGTTTGCTTTGGGGCCACACCCGGCGGAACTCAGGGGTTACTCCTGGTTCTTTTTTTTTTTTTTTTTTTTTTTTTTGGGCCACACCCGGCACTGCTCAGGGGTTACTCCTGGCTATCTGCTCAGAAATAGCTCCTGGCAGGCACGGGGGACCATATGGGACACCGGGATTCGAACCAACCACCTTTGGTCCTGGATGGGCTGCTTGCAAGGCAAACGCCGCTGTGCTATCTCCCCGGGCCCTACTCCTGGTTCTGTGCTAAGAAATGGCTCCTGGTTTGCTCAGAGGACCGTATGGGATGCCAACAATCACACCCAGGTCCATCCCTGGTCAGCCACGTGCAAGGCAAATGCCATACCTCTGTGCTATCTCTCCAGCCCACGGAAATGTAATCTCCATGCGCGCATCTGAGACCAAGGCTCTGGCCAGAGCATCCTGTGGCAGGTCAGACCCTCACTCGGGTACCACCTCTCTCCCAAGTCGCCTGAAGCTCTGAGGCTTTCTAAAATAAACTCCAAGTCTTGGGGTGTAATCCCAGTGCCATGTCTGTTTCATTTGGGGGACCATCCTTGGCAGTGGCCATGGGTTCGGTGCCCGGTATCTGTTCCCAATAGTGTTTGGGGGGGTGTTAGGCTACAGCCTGGGCCTTCTACATAGAGAGCAATATTCACTGAGCTGTTTCTCTTTCTGGCTTTGGTGCATCACTTTTGGGGGGCTACATCTGGCGGTGTTCAGGGTTTACTCCTGGTTCTATGCTCAGGAATCACTCTTAATAGTGATCAGGGGACCATATGAGATGCCAGAGATCGAATCCGGGCAGGCATCATACGAGGCAAACACCCACCCTGCTCTGCTTGCTCGGTACTCCAGGAGGACGCAGGGATGGGGGATGCCCTTGGTACCTCACTTTTTGTTTTTTTGGGTCACATCTGGCAATGCTCAGAGGTTCCTCCTGGCTCTACGCTCAGAAATTGCTCCTGGCAGACTTGAGGGACCCTATGGGGTGCCGGGATTTGAACCACCGTCCTTCTGCTTGCAAGGCAAACGCCTTCCCTCCATGCTATCTCTCCAGCCCCACCTCACTTTTTTTTTTTTTTTTTGTCACTTTAGGGAGCCAATCCAACAAGTGAGGCTTGGGTCACGGACTGCTGGGGGATATCCTAGTCCTCTACTCCCCCACCAGAGTCAGGTACTCACACATGTGCCCCCTTCATGGACTAACTGCTGAGTTTTCCCCTAGCTGGCCCCCCAAGTGGATGGTCCTTGTAGATTAGAAAAAAGTGTGGGCAGTCTCCAACCTCGGCCTTCTTTCTGCTAGTTTTGGGACTTCCTGTATGCTGTGATGGGGTCCCCCATAATATCAGGACAGTAGAGCTTCAGGTGGTAGTGGGGGGGTGAGGAGGGCATCCCTGGTGTGAATCCGCACCGAGTGGCATCAGCATGGGCAAAGGACCAACCTGACCAGATGATGGGGCACCGTGACCACATCGAAGGGGAGGTGGAAAAAAGTGGTCTAGAAGTGAGGGTGTAAGGGGAAGTGAGGCTATGAGCAGAAGCAGGGCACTGCAGACACGGGGTGTTGGCACTCAGCCTGTCATTCACTCCTAGTTCTCAATAAAACAGAGCACAGAGCATTGGAGCAGCTGAACACACCCACCAGAGGTGGGAAGCACTCCAAACATTGAAACAGTGAACTCAGGACTCATTAGGGGCTCTAGAGCTGGGATCCTGGGACTTTGAGAAACATTAATTTTTCTCAGTTTGTTTTTGGGTCACGCTGGGTGGTGCTCAGGGCTTTCTCCTGACAGTACTCAGGGATCTCTCCTAACAGGGTTTGAAGAGTCCTATGGGGTGCCAGGATTCTAACCTAGTTGGCTGCCTGCAAGGCAAGCACACTCTCCCCGCCCCGAACTATCACTCTGTCTGACTTCAGGTTTATTTTTTCTTACTTCTTCAAACAATACAGTACAACTGACTATTATGTTTCCACAGTAGTAGGTGAAGCAGCGATGTGGGAAGGATTGAAACTGCATCAGAAGGAATCCTGGCACCCAAGAATACACTGGAAGTTTCTGGAAGGAACTTTGGGCGCCGGGGAGCCTATTCCTCTGGATGGCGGGAAGGGGCACACTTTTCTCAACATAAAGCCATAAAACGGGCAGCCCCAGCAGAATATTTGGGTCAAAGCTGGTACAAAGTGGGAGCTAAGGGTGGTTGCTGGGAAGGACTCAGCCAGTTCATGCGGCGGTAGCAGGTGTTTAATTGTGGAAGACAACCGGGTTTTGTTTGTTTGTTTGTTTGGTTGGTTGGTTGGTTGGTTGGTTGGTTGGTTGGTTGGTTGATTGGTTGGTTGGTTGGTTGGTTGGTTGGTTGGTTGGTTGCTTGGTTGGATGGATGGATGGATGGATGGATGGATGGATGGATGGATCGATGGATGGATGGATGGATGGATGGATGGATGGATGGATGGATGGATGGATGGATGGATGGATGGTTGGTTAGCTGGCTGACTGGTTGGTTGGTTGTTGGTTTCTTTTCCCAGCATGCTCAGCTCTTCTTGCGCAGCTGGTTGTACTGTGCACGGCTCAAAATGGGCTCCATGACACTGGGCCGGAAGAAACTGTCGCTCACACGGCGCTTGGGCTTCTCCCTGGCAGCCATGGGGAGGCTGAGGCGTGGCCCTGTTGGCTCTGCGCGCTCCTCCGTGCTCCGGGTGCTGCGCAGGCTGCCCCGGGACCCCCGACGCTCCCACTCGGGGGGTGGGTTGTCGATATCCCGGAATTCGCTCTCTGGTTCCATCAGTGATAGCCTGGGGAGCTGAAAGCAGGGGTGTATGTGAGTGTCCACTCCAGTCCCTTGTAAGACAAATCTGCAGGATGGAGTGGGGGACACAGGGGTACCTGGGGTCTCCATGGGTTCCCTAGAGACAGTTCTGCCTTCTAAAGTCTTTCCTTAAGGGAGGGTTCAGCAGCAATGTTTGTGGTATCTCCTTCCTTGAGCCTGCCCACACTTGCCCCAGCCAGAAGGGGGGCTGCCTAGTTCTGGGGTATCCCACGGTGCCAAGGTGCCCAATGGCTTCAGGTGTGAAGAAGTGATTGAGTTCCAAGAGGTCCCCTTCCCCATGAAGACTCCTACAACACAACCTACAACTTTCCCAGGGAACCACAAAGGGAAAGTCTGGGTGATTGGGGGGTCTTCCTGGTGGGGGCAGCTGGCACCTCCCTCAGTTCCTCTCAACTCATGGGTGTGGTGGAAGCTGACCCCACTTTTTCCCAGGGAGCAGCTAGGTCCTTATGTTGCGAGTTAATGGGGGGCCGGAGCCCTATCTTCCAGCAGGAAATGGGGAGGATGTGGAACTCTCAGCCAGGGTCAAGATGCCATCAAGGCTGAAATGTTTCCAGGTCAGTCATCAAGAAGAGACACTGGAAAAAGCAGAGCCAAGAGGTCGCTTGCCTTGCATGTGGCCAACTGGGGTTTGGTCCCCTGAGCATCACCAGGAGTGACCCCTGAGTGCAGAGCCAGTATTAAGTCCTGAGCATTGCTGGGCGTGCCCCCCAAAAAACTTTTATCAGAGCTACCAAAAAGAGCCAAGGAGGTTGGGGGTCTTGGAGGGCCTGGGGGGGGGCAGGGGCTGAACTCACCGGGACATAGTGCACCACCGTGTCCACCACGTTGTCAGTAACACCCTTCAGGGCATCAGACAGGGACATGGCCCGGCTCTTGGGGGTGACCATGGTGGTAGGTGGAGCCGGTGAGAGGTGCAGCATACGGCCCACAGTGCCCAGCATGGCCGAAGGGGCCCAGGTTACGGCGGCGATAGTGGTCTTCAGGGCCTTCTGCAGGGTCTGGGTCATGCTGCCCAGGATACTGGGAGCCCGAGGCCTGGCTGCAGCCTGTGGGCAAGGCAAGGTCACAGTTACCCGAAGCTCCCCACAGTTCATAGCCCTCCTCTGAACTGCACTTTTTCTCTGGGACATGGGGCCATGCACCCCATGGCATAGGGGTGCAGTTGGGAGGGTCCCCAACCTGGAGCATGGACTAAGTCCCAGGGGGAAGATGGGGAAGGGGATTGCACCCCAGCACCAAGGTGCCAGGTAGGGACCCCAGTTCCACACTGCTTCTTGGGGGCCCAGTACCTCCTCACCTCATTGAACTCCTCCGCCTCAGAGTCACTGTCCCCCTGAGACTCATCCCCCTCGGTGTCCGTGAGGTCCCCGTGGTCCTGGTCTCGTGCAGCTGCCAGGTGGTGGAGCCAGGGCACGCGCACCTCACTCTCCCGCCGCCGGGACACCACTTGCATGGCAGCCGACGCGCTCCACTGTGCCAGGCTACTCTGCGGGTGGGGAAGGGGCACTGGGACAGGCCTGCCAGGCACCAAGGGGACCCTCCCAGTATCTGCCCACTCAGAAGAAGCCTCTCGTGCTCACAGGGAAGCTGACTACAAGCCGGGGGTGGGGGGGCTGCTGCATCCCACATACCTGCCACTCTCCACCCTCGGGTGCCCCGGAGGGTCTGGGCTGGGCTAGAACTCGAGGGAATGGGGCAGAATGGGTGGGTTTTTGTTTATTTGTTTGGTTAGTTTGGGGCCTTATTCTGCCGTGCTCAGGAGTTACTCCATGCTCTGCACATAGAAATCACTCCTGGCAGGCTCAGGGGGCCCTATGGGATGCCGGGGATTGAACCCAACAAGGCAAACAACCTCCCTGCTGTTCTATCATTCTCTACCTCCTTCTTTGGACCTAAATTTCTAGCCCAAGTAGAGGAGATGTTTTAGGAGGAGAAGATTTGGGGGGAACAGGGAAGGGGCCCCATTCCCAAGCCAGTGATACTCACCAGGGGAGCCACCCCCGGGACCCACATGGCCAGGGCATGGCCTTGCTTCAGCGCCCGGGCCGTGGTCTGCAGCGTGTGGTGGGTCACGGTGCTGGCCAGTGCCCCCACCCTGGCCATAAGGCTTGGCTTGACCTTGGGGGTCTTCTGGGGCTGCTGGTGTCCTGAAGTTGGGGCTGGGAGGGATGCAGACAGGTGAGGAAGAGTGTTTGCAGCTGCCTGGGGTCTCCATGCACTTAAGGGTCATTTGTTTTGTTTTTTATTTTTGGGTCACACTCAGTGGTGCTCAGTGGTCACTCCTGGCTCTTCACTCAGAAATTATTACTGGGGAGCCTGAACGATATCACAGTGGCAGGGCATTTGCCTTGCATGCGGCCAACTCATGACAGACATCTGTTTGAATCCCGGCATCCTATATGGTCCCCTGAGACTGCCAGGGACGATTTCTGAGTGCAGAGCCAGGAGTAAACCCTGAATGCTGCTGGGTGTGGCCCCAAAACCAAAATAAATAAATCAATAAATCACTCCTGGCAGTGTGCTCAGGGGACTCTATGAGATGCTGGGAACCCATGTAGCCACATTTGAGGCAAAGGCCCTTCCTGCTATGCTATCACTCCTGTCTCTTAAGGGGCATTTGGTCACGCTTTACTCATGCCCCCAGGCCTAGGAAAGGAGCTCCTGCTGGGAAGCCCCGAAGCTAGTGCTCCCCACATCCATCCCACCCCACTCCAGGGCACCTCCAGTACCTGCATCTTCCTCTTTGGGAGGAATCAGGAATCCAACCACCTTCTCCATGCCGCCCACCGCCAGGTCAGCCCCGCCTGATGCCAGCCGGCCCACCCGGGTGCCAGCGGCATACTCGGCTGTGTCCTTGGCCGCCCCCCATGCCAGCTCACAGCCGGCCATGGCGGCACCCAGGACCTTGTCAGAAGTGTTGGCTATGGGTGAGCTGATACTGTTTCTGGCACTGCGCAGACGGCTGGAGATGGTGCCCTTCAGCTCCGAGGCGATCTGGGGGGTGGGGGACAGGGATGGGCATGGGGTCCCTGTGCCAGCTTATATGCAAGGTGTGGCTCAAAGGCTGGGAGCCTGCCTGGCACCCACTAGGCCCCAAGTTGGACCCTTAGTTGCCATATCAGGCCCTGCTGCCTGTGTCTAGAACCAAGGTTCAGGTTCTTGGTAGGAGCCAAGCTTGAAGGGCCGGGCCCAGCCCTCCTGAACCAGTGGCAGGATCTGTGCCCACCGTGAGGGAGTAGGAAACCCCTCAAGAACTGCCCCTGATGCCGTCTGTCCTGGAATTCTGTGCCCCGGTTTCCTGTCTACACTCCGCTACTTTGGTAAACCACTGTGGAGGCCCATGCCCCCAGCTTCCCCAGAGGCAGACAGGAATATTCCAGGAAAAGAACCCACCTTCTCAGGAGGGTACTGGAGAGCTGGAATCTTTTCCTCCAGGTGGTCCAGGCCCCTGCATGCCAGATCATTGGCAGCTATGACTGCAAGTGAGAGTGAAGAGGCGTGTTGATGACTTCCCCCACTGCTACCCCTACCGTGCCCATGGAGATGCCTGCCCCTGGCTGTGCTGCTCCTCAGCCAGGTCATATTGGAAGTCCCTGAGCCCAATGAGGGCCATGGTCCTTAATGCCAGGACCCCACTGTGCCACCATGTGGGGCATGAGGAGTGGAAGTGGGTGCCTGGCTCCCTCCCAGGCCTGCCAAAGTCGGGATTGGGACGGGGCCTGGCATGCCAGGGGTGGCACTCACACTGGGTGGACAGCCTGCGGACCACCGGCTCCATGCCCCATGCGGCCAGGCTGCCTGCGCCCTGCACTCCTCTCTCGTAGGCGTTGCATACGGAGGCCACGAGCGGGTGTGCATCCTTGGTGCTGCTGTAGGTCTTCTGCACACACTCGCATGTGCCACTCACCACCGGCAGCTGTAGGACCCGCTGAAGCACATTCTCCTGCTCCTGTGAGGGGGTCTGGTGCACCATGAGTCTCCCATCCCCGCCCCAGTGAACGAATTCTCCATGGAGGACCAGCAGTCGTCGCTGTCCCCCAGGAGTCCAAGTCAATCTCACCCCCTTCCTGGGACACAGAAGGGGCCCAGGAATATGGGAGTGTCCTTCTGCCCTGATGGAGGCTGACCCCACCTAGATGCTTTTAGCTCTATGCACCTGTGCTCCCTAAGCAATGGCCTGAGATTCCTGACTCTATTCTCAATGTGTCCAAGGGGTCTGGGGCTCCAGGGATATTTGTCTCTCCCTCCCTCTACTGCTCCATAAGGCTCAGGGGCTTCCAGCTAGGCTGCTCAGGGCCTACTCCTGGCTCTGTGCTCAGGAATCACTCCTGGTAGGCTCAGGGGACCCTATGGGATGCCAGAAATCGAACCCAGGTCTACCATGTACAAGGCAAATGCCCTCCCTGCTGTGCTGTAACTCCAGCCCTCAGGGCTCACTCTTGACAGGGCTTAGAAGGCCATATCAGTACCAGAGGCTAAAACTGGGTGGGCCACATGCAAGGCAAGTGCTGTTCCCGATGTCCCCTCTTTCTGGGTACTGTCCAGTCCTGTGGCCTCCTCCCAGAGTACTCCCCCGTACTCACAGGGAGTTCTCCATCCAGCAGGGCCACCGGGCCTTTGTTGGCCGCCATCCTGGCTCTTCCAGCTGCAAAGCAAAAGGCCCCAAGGCCATGAGCAAGCCCAAGGTTGTGGGCGTCGTGTCCGTCCGTCCCCCGCCTCCGTCTCCCGGTCACTGGTCACTGACTGGGCCCTGCCTGGTTGCTCAAGTCCCTGGATGGGAGGCAGTTGGTGGGGGCGGGTACGTGTCACCCGGCAGCCAGGCGGCGGATGGGTCCCAGTGGGCTGGATTGCTTCATAGCCCCACCAGTTGCCTGCCAGTGGGGTGCTCTCAGCTGGAGCAGGAAAATGCAGATGAACCCTTAAGGTAAAGTTTTAGCAGCATCTCAGGGGTCATGCATAGGGTCTGAGAGACTGAAAACTAGGTTTCAGAGCCATGTCATAGCCAGGAGGGTTTTTGCCTTACACACACCGTACCCGGGTTTGAGCCCCTGCATCTCATAAGGTCCCTGAGCACCATCAGGAGTGATTCCTGAATGCAGAGCCAGAAGTGACTCTGTGCATCGCTGGGTGTGGCCCCAAATCCAAAACCTAAAAATGTGCCCCCCAGGGCCCGGAGAGATAGCACAGCAAGGCTTTCCTTGCAAGCAGCTGATCCAGGACCAAAGGTGGTTGGTTCAAATCCCGGTGTCCCATAGGGTCCCCCGTGCCTGCCAGTACCTATTTCTGAGCAGACAGCCAGGAGTAACCCCTGAGCACTGCCGGGTGTGGCCCAAAAACAAAAAAAAATGTGCCCCCCAACAAAGTAAGCTTCAGGTTTATATGTTAAATATATGTAATATAGAAAGTTTATATATAAAAAGTTCCATATAGGTTTTATTGTTATTAATATATTAATTTTGAGGGTTTGGACCATACCTGATGGTGCTCAGGGACTACTCCCAGCTCTGAGCTTGGGCTGGCAGAGATCAGGGAAGCCTGAGTGAGCAAGATGAGACCCAAACCTCAGATGGGACCCGAACCTCCTACCCACAGAGCCTGTGCTCAGTTGAGTCCCTCCTCAGCTCAGTCCTATGCCTAGATGCGGCATCTCTGTCTGTCTTTCCTGTGCGACCAGGTAGAAAGTGGCCTGTCTTCCCAGTGACTCTTAAATAAGTCACAACAATCTGGGAAAGTCAGGGTCTCCCCAGGTTTCTATGCTTCATTTCTGCTAAGAATTGCGCCCCCATGGCTGGAGCCAAAGCACAGCGGGAGGGCGTTTGCCTTGCACAGAGCTGATCGGGCTTCGATCCTCAACAACCCATAGGGTCCTCAGAGCCTGCTAGTGGTAACTTCTGAATGCAGAGATAAGAGTAACCCCTGAGCACCGCAGGGTATGGCTCAGAAACAAAGGATCCCAGTAAATTCACCCTCAAAACTTCCCCATCTTTAACCATGGTAAGGAGTCTCCTGATCCTCAAAACCTCCCAGATCAGAAGCCCCAGGAGCTGCCCCCCAGACCCCTATACTCACTGGCAAGTGCTCCTTGGTGCTGAGCTGGGCTGCAATGCGGCTCTGAGCCCCGGGACAGTGGAGAGAAGCAGCAGGGGTGGCTGGGTGCCATGGGTCACTGACGGGGTCCCCTGGGTATGTGCTGATTTCCATATGGGCACTCTGCCAAGTGGGGGGTACTAGGCCAAATCACACACTCCTGGAGGAGCTGCCAGCCTAGAACCACAAACTCTTCCTTCCCTCTGCCCCAGGATCCAGCCCTCCTCTCAAAAACCCTCTTCCAAGGGCCAGAATCATAGCACATCAGGGAGGGCATTGGACTTGCAGCCACCCAGGTTTGATCCCTGGCATCCCATAACCCCCCCACCCCCCAGCCTGTCAGGAGTGATTTCTGAGCTCAGAGCTAGGAGTAACACCAGACCACCGCTGGGTGTGGCCAAAAAGATAAATAAAAGGTCCTCCAGGGTCATAGAGATGAGTCAAAGGGTCAAGCACATGCTCAGTGCAAAAGTCCAAGCTCGGGCCCGGAGAGATAGCACAGCGGTGTTTGCCTTGCAAGCAGCCGATCCAGGACCAAAGCTGGTTGGTTCGAATCCCAGTGCCTGCCAGGAACTATTTCTGAGCAGACAGCCAGGAGTAACCCCTGAGCATCGCCGGGTGTGGCCCAAAAACCAAAAAAAAAAAAGTCTAAGCTCATTCAGGAACAACCCTTGAGCCCAAAGCTAGGATTAGCCCACCCCCCCAGCACCACCAGTGGTGGCCCCCAAAAAGAAAGAAACTCCTAAGCCTGGGGCCAGAGTTATAGTACAGTGGGGAGGGTGTTTTCCTTGCTTACCGCTGATCCCATCCAGGCACCCCATATAGTGCCCTAAACCCATCAGGATTAATTCCTTTTTTCCTTTTTTTTTTTTTTTTTTTTTTTTGGTTTTTGGGTCACACCTGGTGACGCTCAGGGGTTACTCCTGGGTATGCACTTGGAAATCGCTTCTGGCTTGGGGGATCATATGGGACGCCGGGAATCAAACCGAGGTCCGATCACACACACACACACACACACACACACACACACACACACACACACACACACGTTTTCCAGAAAGGTGGTGATGAGACATACCTGTCAAACTTTGGTTCTCCCCTTAGCTCCTCTGGGGCTACCCAGCACCCCCACAGCCCTTGTCTCTGATGGGTGATTTGATTAAGCAAATCAAGAACAGTCAGATTTCCACCACCTGCCACCCCAGAAGAGTCATCCTTCATGGGGAGAGTCTTTGATGCAGGGAGATTCCCCCACCCCATGGCAAGAACCAGAACTGGGGACCCCTCAGCAGATGCCTGAGATTTGAAACCCCTGGTCCAATGGATGCCAGCATGACCAGAAACCACAGCAATCCCCAAGGCCAAGCCAAGCCACAGAAGCAGGCAACGGGGAGCTCTGGTCCTCACAGCTCTCGAACTCTGAGCCTGGCCAGCCCCACATGCCTGCTGTAGCATCAGACAAGGGAGCATTGTGCTGTGAGCAATCCCAGTCTCTCAGTCCAACCCAGAGAACCTAAGGCTTAAATGGAAGAAGGAGGAACTGGAGGGCCAGAGAGATAGCATGGAGATAAGGCATTTGCCTTGCATGCAGGTCAGTGGTTTGAATCCCGGCATCTCATATGGTCCCTCGAGCCTGCCAGGAGCGATTTCTGAGCATAGAGCCAGGAGTAACCCCTGAGCACTGCCAGGTGTGACCCCCACCCCAAAAAAAGGAGGAACCAGAGCGAGAGTACAGCAGGGAGGGCATTTGCCTTGCATATGGCTGACTCAGTTCGATCCCTGGCATCCCTTAGGGTCCCCCGAGCACCACCAGAAATGACCCCTGAATACTGCCAAGTGTGACCAATTCCTCCCCCCAAAAAAAATAAAAAGGAGAAAAAAATGTTGGTCTCAAAATAGATGTCAGGAGCTAGAGCGATAGCAGAGTGGTAGGGCCTTGCACGCAGCCAACCTGTGACAGACCTGGGTTCGATCCCTGGCATCCCATTTGGTCTCCAGAGTCTTCCAGGAACGATTTCTGAGTGCAGAGTAAACCCTGAGCTCAGCTGGGTGTAACCCAAAAACCAAAACAAATAAATCAAAACAGATCTATCTTTTTCAGTGGGGCAGGGGGTTTGGTTCATGCCCAGTGGTGTTCAGAGGCTACTCAGGCCTGTTCTGAGGTGGCTCCTAGCTCTGGGTGTGTGGGTGGTCCCAGTGGTGCTGGGGGGAATCGGAAAACATGCCCCACCCTTAGAGCATCTCCCAGCCCCACTGGTCTCTGCTGGGGACAAGCCTCGGTGACTATGATTGATCATCAGACTGAGTTGTTCCTGCCAGACCAAGAGGAAATGCTTCAAAAGGCACCTCTGGCCTCACTTACACTGAGGACGAGCTTCGGGACTCTGCCTGGGAGGGTGAAGGGCATCACGAAACCTTTGGAGCTGTGGCCCTGGGCCAGAGGGATTACAGGCTTCGGGCCCATTGGCACTCCTGACAGGGCCAGGCCCGAAGCCAGCTAGGCTGGGAAGCCAGAATGTGGGTGAGAGGTGAGTGGTGAAAGGGCCTTGCAGAGCCCAGGGGAGGGTTGGAGAAGGGCTTGGCTTCCCGCTGTCCTCTGTGCCTACCCATCCTGCAGGACCCCCTCATCATCTTATTCTGGGGAACCTCAGGTC
Organism: Suncus etruscus; assembly: GCF_024139225.1. Classification (NCBI taxonomy): domain Eukaryota; kingdom Metazoa; phylum Chordata; class Mammalia; order Eulipotyphla; family Soricidae; genus Suncus; species Suncus etruscus. The sequence continues at coordinate 8,717,401 of NC_064858.1, read as the reverse complement.
CTGTTGGACCAGTGAATGCGGAACAATTCTGAGAAATTGGGCAGGTGGGGACTTGTTTGGTTTTTGGGCCACACCCGGCAGCAATCAGGGACTGCTCCTGGCTCTGCCCTCAAGAATTACTCTTGGCAGGCATGGAGGACCCTACAGAATGTCGGGGATCGAACCTGGGTCAGCAGCGTGCAAGAAAAACATCCTCCCCGCTGTGCTACCACTCCAGCCCTTCACGGCAGTTATCCAGCACATGGGGCCAGGGCAGTGATGCAGAGCAGTAAGCTGTCTGCCTTGTCAGCACTAGCCTAGGACGAACCACGGTTCAATACCTCGGTGTCCCATATGGTCCCCCAAGCCAGGAGCGATTTCTGAGCACAGAGCCAGGAGTAACCCCTGACCATCACCAGATGTGGCCCCAAAAAAAAACAAAAAAAAAAAGTTATCCAGCACAACCTAAAGCAACACCAGCCACACATATTCACAGATTCACACCGTTTTGGTCTCAGAATTTATTAGTCATCTTTAATCTGTTGATTATTCCTCTCCTAGCAGCTTAGAAGTTACTCTGAAAATCCCCAAACTTTTCTATATTAAGTCTCCTGGCTTGATTAGAAACTTGAGGAGTTTCATATGCATCGGTGAGTTTAGCTTTATGGCCGCCTTCTCTTCCTCACCGATTCTCCAAGGCCCCATTGGCACCTTGTCACTCGCCACCAACTCCAGGACATGCTGCCAGAGCCCAGAGCCCAGAGCCCAATGCACTGTCATTTCCCAAGTTGGTGGTTTTTCTCGAAAGGTCCGAGACGCTCATTGGTCAGCCCTGCCTCTGGGCCTGAGGGGCTGGAGCAGCTGAAGATGTGGGGGGGGGTCCGTGCCAGTCCTCATCGGATCTTCAGCTTCATGTGAGGGTAAAGCACGGTGACAAGGCCGGCCAGCGAGGACACAAGGCCCCCGAGTCCGATGAGACCCTGATTGGACTCATAGATGCCCAGTTGGTTCAGCGGGCTCAGGAGGTCACATGCATTCTTCACCGTGTCCAACAGCAGAGGTGGCTGCTGCCTCAGGGACCGGAGGAGCAGCAGGAGGAAGGACTGAAGCCACATGGCGTCTTCATCGGCCACCGAGGGGACGGCCTGGGCCTCCTGCCTGGCCTGCTTGCGGCCCTGCCGCTCCATGTGCCGGGCCAGCTCATAGGCGTCCCGGGCCAGGCTCAGCAGCAGCGAGTAATAGTAGTGCCGGGACGCCCAGTGGCGCCACCGCTTCGGGTCCACGGCTGGTGCCAGTCCCATGCTCTGTGCCCACAGCACGGTGTCGCAGATGAAGTAGAGCACGCGGTTGAGGTTGGCAAGAGTCAGGCACAGGCGAGCCGCGGCATCCGTGGCCTGGAGGCTCTGTTGCGTGGCCTGCAGCGCGTGCACTACATTCCCGAGTCTGAACCCTGCGGGAAAAGGCAATGTAAGCAGGTTGCGGGACCACCTGGCACCAGGCTGGGGCATTTGTCCGTAGAGCAGCATGGCTAATTGTGCCCTTCAGTCTTTGACCCAAAAACCAAAAAAAAAAAAAAAAAAAAAAAAGAGAAAGAAAGATATCGTTCCTGGCGGGCTCAGGGGACCATATGGGATGCCGGAAATTGAACCCGGTTTGTCCCAGGTAGGCCAGGTGCAAGGCAAACCTTACCGATGTGCTATTGCTCTGGCCCCACAAGGCACAATTTTTTTGGGAGGGGGTCATACCCGGCAGTGCTGAGGGGTTACTCCTGGCTCTAAGCTCAGAAATTGCTCCTGGCAGGCTTGGGGGACCATATGGGATGCTGGGATTCAAACCACGGACCTTCTGCATGCCAGGCAAACACCTTACTTCCATGCTATCTCTCCAGCCCCAAGGCACAATTTTTTTTTGTGTGTGTGTGTTTTTTGGGTCATATCCAGCAGTGCTCAGGATTACTCCTGGCTCTATGCTCACAAATCCCCCCTGGCAGGCTGGGGGACCATATGGGATGCCGGGATTAGAACCACTGACCTTCTGCATGCAAGGTAAACGCCTCACCTCCATGCTATCTCTCCGGTCCCATGGCACAATTTTTTAATTCGTTTCTGGGTTGTTTATTTTGAGGAGGAACCATACCCAGAGATGCTCAGGGGTTCCTCCTGGCTCTGCACTCAGGAGTAACTCCTGGTGGTGCCTAGATGCCAGAGATCAAACCCGGGTCAGCTGCATAAAAGGCAAATGTCCTCCCCACTCCAGTCTCAGAAACAATTTAAAGTGACTATTTTTGTGTTTTAGGAGCCACACTCAACAGTGCTCAGGGGCCATTCCTGGCTCTGCACTCAGGAATCACTTCTGGCATGCTCAGGGAATCATAAATCGAACCTGGGGTCGGCCACATGCAGAGCCAATGCCCATCCCACTGTACTAGCTATCCAGCCCCTATCCTTTTGTTTTGTTTTGTTTTGTTTTGGGGTCATACCCAGCAGTACTCAGGGGTTACTCCTGGTTCTGCGCTCAGAAATTGCTCCTGGCAGGCACAGGGGACGATATGGGATGCCGGGATTCGAACCACTGTCTGCCCTGGATCAGCTGCGTGCAAGGCAAACACCCTACCACTGTGCTGTCTCTCCAACCCCCAGGCCCCTATCTTGAAGCAGATCTCTATGTGGCTGGGAAACAAAGTCTGCCAACAAGGCCAGCAGAGAAAGAAGAAAATCTCAGAAGGACACTTGCTACTGGCACTTTCTGCCATGGGTGGAGGGATCAAGTCCAAGGCCTCTGTGTGCTCCACTCCTGGACTTATTTTATCTAAAAGAACCCAAAGCAGCACGTGGAGTGCTGCTGGGTTATGCCAAGTGGGTCATATCTCTAAAGCGGTGACCTCCCCAAGAGCCATTCTGTCCCGATAGCATCAAGCCCTGATCCACCCAGAAAAACTTCCTCAACATCCACATTCCAGGATGACTGGCCTTTTCTCCACCAAACCGGTTTGTTTCCTCAATGACCTTCCCACACAAAAATCCCCCCTCAACACGGCTCTGAAGCTGCAGCCGGAGAACCCGGTTTTTCCTCCTCCTCAGGACACACCCCCAAGTCCCATCTCCTCTCAAATGCCTTCCTTTCCCTCCAGCCTCCCAGAGACTGGGCAGATCTGTCTGGCTACACCCTTACGTGAGCTCGGAGTTCTCTCAAAGCTGAACACTGTACGTGGAAGTCTGAGTGGAGTTACTCAACTCCCCCGCTGCCCGTGAACAATATTCCCTGGGTTAATAAAAACCTCACCTGGGGGCCGGAGAGGTGGCACAAATGGTAGGGTGTCAGCCTTGCATGCGCTAACCTAGGAAAGACCTACTAGTTCGATCCTCCGGCATCCCCAAGCCAGGAGTGATTTCTGAGTGCAGAGCCAGTAGTAACCACTGAGTGTCACCGGGTGTGGCCCAAAAACCAAAATAAATAAATAAAAATAAATAAAAAATAAAGACCTCACCTGGTGGAGCAATGCCTGGTTCTTGCCCAGCAGCGAGAAGCCAGGCACGTGGCGGGGGGGGGGGGGGGGGGATTAGCCTGGATGGTTCTATATTAAATAGCATTAAGTATTGGGATCGGAGCGATAATACAGAGAGGAGGGTGTTGTACATGCAGCCGACCGGGGGTCGATCCCCGACATCTATATGGTCCCTCGAACCTGCCAGGAGTGATTCCTAAGTGCAGAGCCTGGAGTAACCACTGAGCACAACTGGATTTCACCCCCCAAAATAATGTCTTAAGTGGGTACCAAAGGGCCAGAGTGATAGCACAGCTGTAGGGCATTTGCCTTGCATGGGGCCAACCTGGGATGGACCAGGGTTCAATTCCCAGCATCCGATAGGGTCCCCCAAGTCTGCCAGGGCGATTTCTGAGAAGATCCAGGAGTAACCCCTGAGCTTCGCTGGGTGTGGCCCCCTCCAAAATAATGGGTACCAGGGGCCGGAGAGATACCATGGAGGTAGGGTGTTTGCCTTGCATGCAGAAGGACAGTGGTTCAAATTCTGGCATCTCAGATGGTACCCCGAGACTGCCAGGAGCAATTTCTGAGCATAGAGCCAGGAGTAACCCCTGAGCGCTGCAGGGTATGACCCCAAAACGAAAAAAGAAGTGGGTACCAAACACTAACTTTGACTTTCATTGACTAACAATTGGCTAACAATTCTTCCAGGTAGGCCAGAAGGCAGGGGATCCAGGATAGTGCTTGGGTTCTCTGAGAGAACTAAGATTTCCCCAGGGCTGCAGAGGCATTTTCCGATGCTAAGAACTCAAAAGTGAGGGACCAGAGTGGTGGCACAAGTGGTAAGGCATTTGCCTTGCACATGCTGACCTAAGACAGACGGCGGTTCCATCTCCCTTCATCCCATATGGTCCCCTAAGCCAGAAGCGATTTCTGAGCACATAGCCAGGAGTAACCCCTGAGCATCACTGGGTGTGTCCAACCCCCCCAAAAAAAAAGAACTCAAAAGTGAATAAACACATAATTTTATATGTCATATTTTATATGATAAAAGATGTGGTATAGTACCAATCAAGAACTAACGGGAACTTCTGTCTCTTTTGGCTAGGGGGTTCCTTGAAGATAGCCTCAGGGGCTGCCTGACTTCATCCAGGGAAGCTGAAGGTCTGGAAACCACTGACCCAGGGCTGAGGTGGTGGAAGGCTTCGAGTTGGGGAGTCAGACTTGGGAGCCTCCCGGGTACTTACATTTGCGGCCGGTGCTTACACTGGCCTCCAGACTCTTGAGTTTCTCCACCACCTTCTCTTGGCCTGGTTTTGGCTCCAACAAATATCTAAGCAACATGCATGTGTACTGTGTGGCTCTGAAAAATGGAAACGGGAGGAGGATTCACACAGCCAATTCCTACAGGATCTGGGAAGTAAGGGAACAAGAAAAGACAGGACCAAGGACCAGAGCAATAGTACAGTGAGTAGGACATTTGCCTTGCATGCAGCTGATTTAGGTTTGATCCCCGGCATCCCATATGGTTCCCTGAGTCTGCCAGGAGCGATTCCTGAGCACAGAGCCAGGAGTAACCCCTGAGCACTGCTGGGTGTGGGGAGAGAGAGAGAGAGAGAGAGAGAGAGAGAGAGAGAGAGAGAGAGAGAGAGAGAGAGAGAGAGAGAGAGAGAGACCTGGCTGGTGGTGAAGTTCCCCATGCCCAGTTCTTCAAGAAGAAACTCTTCCAAGAACAAAATTTTGCAAGTCACACACTGGCCAAAGGGTAAAGGGTGAGGCCAAAGAGATAGCATGGAGGTAGGGTGTTTGCCTTGCAAGCAGAAGGACAGTGATTAGGATCCTAGCGTCCCAGATGGTCCCCAGAGCCTGCCAGGAGCGATATTTGAGCCAAGAGCCAGGAGTAACCCCTGAGCGATGCTGGGTGTGACCCAAAAACCAAAATAAATAAATAAATAAGTAAATAAATGAATAAATGAATGAATAAATAACAAAGGGTAAAGGATAAAGAGCATGAGGTAAGAATGCAACAATATGGGGCCGGAGAGATAGCATGGAGGTAAGGCGTTTGCCTTTCATGCAGGAGGTCATCGGTTCGAATCCCGGCGTCCCATATGGTCCCCCGTGCCTGCCAGGAGCAATTTCTGAGCCTGGAGCCAGGAATAACCCCTGAGCACTGCCGGGTGTGACCCAAAAAAACCAAAAAAAAAAAAAAAAAAAAGAATGCAACAATATGGGGCCGGAGCAGTGGTGCAAGTGCTAGCCTAGGACTGACGATGGTTTGATCCCCCAGCATTCCATATGGTGCCCCCAAGCCAGGAGTGATTTCTGAGCACATAGCCAGGAGTAACCCCTGAGCATCAATGGGTGTGGCCCAAAAACCAAAAAAAAAAAAAAAAAAGAATGCAACAAGATGAGAGAGAGAGAGGAAAAACAGAGACAGAGAGACACAGAGAAGAGACAAAGGAGAGACAGACAGAGACAGAGATCGAGCTTCCCAATACAGCAGGGCCAGCCCCCCTGAGGCTGGCTCTGATCCATGGGAAGGAAGCATGTGGCTGTGAGCCTCTTTTCCCACCCTGGCTGCTTTTCCTCTGTTTCTTGAATGTATGTCATTGTCACGAGCCATCTATGGGATAGGTCTTGGGGCAAAGCACAAATCAGGACATAGGAAACACCGAAGTTTGAGGATTTGGCCTCACTTTTTTTTTGTTTTGTTTGCTTTTGTTTTTGTTTTTGGGTCACACCCAACAGCACTCAGGTTATTCCTGGCTCTGTGCTCAGAAATCACTCTTTTTTTTTTTTTTTTTTTTTTTTTTTTTTTTTTTTTTTTGGTTTTTGGGCCACACCCGGTGACGCTCAGGGGTTACTCCTGGCTATGCGCTCAGAAGTCGCTCCTGGCTTGGGGGACCATATGGGACGCCGGGGGATCGAACCGCGGTCCGTCTCCTAGGCTAGCGCAGGTAAGGCAGGCACCTTACCTCCAGCGCCACCGCCCGGCCCCCAGAAATCACTCTTGGCAGCACTGTCCTTCTGCATGCAAGGCAAATGCCTTACCATTGTGCTATCTCTCTGGCCCCTGGCCTCACTTTTGATTTTTTTTTTGATTAATTTTTGGGCCACACCCGGTGATACTCAGTAGTTACTCCTGGCTATGTGCTCAGAAATCGCTCCTGGCTTGGGGGATCATATGGGATACCAGGGATCAAACTGAGGTCCGTCCTGGGTCAGTCACATGCAAGGCAAAATGCCCTACCACTCTGCCACCACTCTGGCCCCCACTTTCTTTTTTGGGGGGGTCACACCCAACAGCACTCAGGGGTCACTCCTGGCTCTACACTCAGAAATCGCTCCTGGCAGACTTGGGGAACCATATGAGATGCAGGAATTCGAACCACCATCCTTCTGTATGAAGGCAAATGCCTTACCTCCATGCTATCTCTCCGGTCCCTGGGCCCCACTTTAGATGTTTATTTATTTATTTTTTTAGAAAGGCCAAATAAGGGCCGGGGCAGTGGCACTAGAGGTGTCTGCCTTGTCAGCGCTACCCTAGGATGGACCACAATTCAATCCCCCGGCGTCCCATATGGTCCCCCAAGCCAGGAGCAACTTCTGAGCGCTTAGCCAGGAGTAATTCCTGAGCATCACTGGGTGTGGTCCAAAAACAGAAAAAAAAAAAAAAAAAAAAACAGAAAAGAAAAAAAAGAAAGGCCAAATAAGACACCTGTGTGTAAATCAGTGTAGATGCAGGATGCAGGATGTCTGTAGCTTGTCTTTCGAAACTAATATTTCACATGGAATATAGAAAGCGTTTGTGCGCATGGGGATATTGGGCACAGGGTAGCTGTCATGGTCACAAAGGTCTAGTAACAGCACATGAGGTTCTGAGCATGGGTAAAATCCACACACATGTGACAGCAGACCAATAAAACGTGTCCTGTTTCCTACTGGGAACCAGACCCAGGGCCCTGGATCCCGTTGACATTTGAACCCCTGAAAGCCTCCTCCTCCATTTTCCCACAGCTTGAATGTGTCACTAGGGAACACAAAAGGGTATGGGAAGGGCCTGACTGGGCATATCACTGAATGTCCCTTTCTTGGTTTTGGCCTAACAGTAGAACCATGATCATTTCTAAATTTTGTTTTGGAGCCATGCCTGGCAGTGCTCAGGGCTTACTCCTGGCTCTGTGCTCAGAGATCGTTCCTGGTGGAACCTGAGGAAAAAATTGGGGGCAGGAAATCTAATTCAGATATCGCTCTCTCTCCACCCCTAAAGACATCACCTCCTACATATAATTTTTTTATTTTTGTTTTGGGGCCACACCTGGCAGAACTTGGGGATTTCGGGCTCTGTGCTCAGAAATGACTCCTGGTTGGGAGAACGGTGGGGAAAGGGGTAAGGCATCTGCCTTGCCCACACTAGCCTAGGATGGACCATGGTTCAATCCCCGGCATCCCATATAGTCCCCCAAGCCAGAAGCGATTTCTAAGTGCATAGCCAGGAGTAACCCCTAAGCATCACTGAGTGTGGTCCAAAAACCAAAAAGAAAAAGAAAAAAAGAAATTACTCCTGGTGGTGCTTGGGGGATCAAATGGGATGCCAGGGATTGAACCTGGGTTGGCTACATGCAAAGCAAATGTTCTACCTGCTGTGCTATTGCTCCAATCCCTATTTTTTTATTTTATTATTAAGCAGCCTTCTTTGTGCACCTTAACAGGTCCAGAGTTCAGTGTAGTGGTGAGCTCCTATTTTTAATGAGGCAATGATATAACAAGACTGTTTTGTTGTTTTTTTTTTTTTTTTTTTTTTGCAGTGTGTGTGTGGGGTGTCACACCTGATAGCATTCAAGGGTTACTCCTGGCAGTGTTCAAGGAACCGAATAGGATGCCAGGGATCAAACTTGGGTCAGCTGTACACAAGGCAACCGCCTTGTGCACTGTATTATTGCCTGGGCCTCAACAGGGCCATTTATGAAAGCTCTGATCAGAGATCTGGATCAAAGTTCTGATCCAGGCCCTCCTGGAGACTGGGTCATTCACGGTGGGTGCATGCTGGAATGCCCAGCTGTGGGCTGGTGGGGGCAAACAAGGCTTCTCGGACATAAGGTCCTAGGTTCAATCCCTGGCACTCAAAATGAATCAATCACTCACCTCTGCTACTCAGAACCTTAACACCAATTAGAAGTGGAGGAGAAAGCTGATCATGTGCCTCCAACTGTACCTTTTAAATTTGGGGACCAGAGCGATAGCACAGCAGTAGGATATCTGCCTTGCATTCAGCCAACTTTGGTAGGCAGTGTGCCTAGTGGGACTGGGTTGACAGTGTGCCAGGCAATCAAGAGCCTTACCCGCTGGGCCATGCATGACTCCCCCATCAACCTTAAATTTCTTTCTCCAGGTGGGATTTTCTCAAAGGGGACAGACACCTGCAAACTCCAGAGTCTTCCAATCCCAATCCCAGCATGAGCTTTTTTTCTGCAGTCTCTCGGGTTGGCCCTGCCACCTTCCTTTCCCAGCAGAACTTGCAAAAAGACACTTGCAAAAAGTTCCAGGAGTTTCTGCACCCCTGCGGCCTGCAAGGAGCAGAGAGGGGGCGGGACACTGGGCTCTGGACACTGGGGATCCGGCAGAGTCTGGTTGTCCTCCGGGGTCCCAGGTACCGGAGTGCAGCCCCCGGAGTCCAACTCACCTGAAGAGCCGGTCCCGGCCCTGGGTCTGGTTGGTCACACGGATGAAGGTGTCCATGGTGCCACCGGGGCCACCTAGGCCTAGCAAGGCTCCCAGGAGCGGAGGGGGCGTGGTTTCAGAAGGGGCGGGGTCTTAAAGGGCGGAGCTTCTTAGGGGCGGGGTTTCCGGGATATGTACGCGATGAAGGGCGGAGTCTCCTGGAGGGGCGGGGGTTTCATTCGGTGGCGTGGTTTCAGCGAGGGACTGAGTCGTCACGGGCGTGATGGGGGCGGAGTCTCGTAAAGGGCGGAGTTTCCTAGAGGGACGCCGTCATCACGAGAGGAGAAGAGGCGGGGCGGAGTCTTCCCGGAGGGGCGTGGTTCCAACCGGGGACGGAGCTCGTAAAGGGGCGTGGTTTTTATAGGGGCGGAGTTTCCCGCCAGGGAACTGAGTCACCGCGAGAGGCGAAGTCTATAACCGGGGCGTGGTTTTCCCCGCGCTGTAGCCCCGCCCCGGGGCGGGAGCCCTCCTCGCGTGATCTCATGGACTTCCGCTTGGCACCGGAAGTTGTGGTTGCTGAGGCAACATGAAGCAACTGTGGCTCCTGGAAGGCTCTGACAGGCCTTCAAGGCGCCTCAGGTGCAGCCCTGGGCCCCGGGGACGGTCCCTCGCATTCCCTGACTCCATTCCCTGACCTGTGGCTTTGAGTTCTATGAAGCACAGATTACTTGTTCCCTTTTCTGTTTATTTTTTTTCTTTCTCTGGGAGAGGGGTCACTCCTGGCCTGGCTGGGGGCCCCCCTGCTGAGCTCATCCTCCTGGAGTTTTGGGGGGCTTGGATCACACCTGTTGGGGTGCAGGGAGTTACTGGAGGCTGCTCTCAGGAATCCCTCCTGACAAGACCCTCTACAGGGGATGTCGGGGATTGAACTTGGGTTGCTTGGGTGCAAGGCAAACGCCCTTCCTGCTGTGCTGTCATCACCCCAGCCCCTACTCTTTCCTTTTATGCAGAGCTAGAGTTGAACCCAGGGCTTGGTCATGATCAGGCTGTGATCAGACTTTGCATTGTTTCCCCCCAGCCCCTATTTTTATTTGGGATTGAAGGAAGGAACTACTCGGTGATTTAGAAGGGGTTGTTTTATTTTTGTGTGTTTGAGTGTTTTTGTTTTAGTTTTAGGCCAGACCCTGTGGTGCTCAGGGTCTTAACTCCTGGCTCTGTGCTGAGGGATCACTCCTGGGGGTGCTCAGGAGTGACCCCCAGAGATGCTCAAGGGCATCATATATGGTGCTGGGGATAGAAGGAGGTTCTGCTGTATTTTATGGTCCCCCCCACAGCCCCCCCCCCCATACTATCTCCGCAGCTGGGAGCCCTACAGACTTCCTACCTTCTACCATGTCTTCTCCCCGAGAAACTCGGGACCAGAAGAAGATGTCACGGATGACACGGAAGGGGGCCCTAGAGGTGGCATCCCTCACCTCATCCATGGATGAGGATGAGGAGTATGGCTTCCGAGATCCAGACCAGGAGGTGGATTCCCTGCCTCAGCCTTACCGCTTCATCAACAAGATGGTGACACTTATTTTGGACCGGGCGTGGGAAATGATTGAGAAAAGAGATGCGTTGCATGAGGCTCAACGCAGCCGGCTGCGACCCACCACCTATGGCCCCCAGGCCGAGAGCAAGGTAGGGCAGCCTGGGCCAGGAATCCCTCTCGGGGTGCCAATCACAGAGGCTGCAGCTGACAGGGAGACGGGCTGGAGAAGAAGGTGTCCACCCTTCAGTGGAGATAAGATAGAGGTCTTTTCTTATGGCAGTTGCTGTGAGGAAATGTTGGTGATTGTTTTTTTTATTCACATACTGCCTGCATCGAGGGCTGGAGCCACTTTATGGGGTCTCTAAACTAGAGGGCCCCAAACTGATGGGGAGGGGTGCTGGTCTTGCATGCAGCTGACCTGGGTGGGTGGGTTTGATCCCCTGGCATCCCATAGGGTCCCCCAAGAAACTACCAGGAATGATCCCTGAGAGCAGAGCCAGAAGTGAGTCTAGAGCACAGGCAAGTTGTGGCACCAAAATAAACAAAGCCAGGGGCTAAAGGAGAGGAGAAGGAGCAGGAGGACGAAGGTGTTTGCGGTGCAGCAGCTGACCCTTGTTCAATCATCAGCATCCTACATGGTTCCTCAGGCAGTAGTTTTTTTTTTTCCAAGTGCAGAGCCAGGAAGTAATCGCTGAGCATTGCCAGGTGTGGCCCTAAAAAACAAACAAGCAAACAAAAAAACACTGAGCCCATTGTCCCCCTTTTCAGGAAAAATAAAGTCAGCACTTCCCTTGGAAATAGACCCTATTTTGTTTTGGTTTCCTTTGAACCACACCTGGCAGTACTCAAGTCTTATTTCTGGCTCCACTCAGGGGTCACTTTGTGGCTGGGGCCAGTAAACCATAATAGGGTTCAGAGGATTTACCTAGCCAGCTTTGGGCAAAGAGCGTGCCTTGCCTGCTGTACTATCACTCTGGCTCTTGTTTTGTTTTTCAGTTTATTTTGTTTTTGTGTCACACTAGCAGAACTCAAGACTTCTTGGTTTTGCACTCAGGGATCACTCCTAGGAGTTTGGGGGACCCTATAGGGTGTCGGGAATTGAACCCAAGTTGACTGCGTGCAAGGCCAGCATCCTCTCTGCTGGGCTATTGCTACAGCTCTGAAATCTCCCCTCTTCAAAGAACAGTGTCCTTGTAGCAGCCAAGACTACCACCCACCCCATTTTCCTGGATTGCCTAGAACAGGGGTCCTCAAACTTTTTCAACAGGGGGCCAGTTTCACTGTCCCTCAGACCATTGGAGGGTCTAGACTACAGTAAAAACAAAACTTATGAACGAAAATCCTTATGCACCACTGCATATATCTTATTTTGCAATGAAGAAACAAAACCGATACAAATACAATATGTGGCCCTCGGGTCTAGTTTGAGGACCAACTGGCAGATCATTGACTTCCAGGGAAAGGACCTATCAGAAGCCCCTGGAGAATGGAGGATGTGGACCGAATCCTGGCCCACAGGTCTCATCTGAGCTGCCCTGACTCTCAGGAAAGGGGCATCTTGAAGAACATCACTTCCCCACAGCAGGAGAGCTGAGCACAATTCCTCCAACCTCACTCACTCTTGTCCCCAGCTCAGCAGCAAGCCCACCTGCATGGCTGTTTCCCAAGAGTACATGTTTATTGGTGGCGCCAACGGCTTCTCCATCTACAACCTGCTCAGCGGGTAACAGCTGTATGGTCTGGGAGAAGTTGAAGGTGGAGGTCACATCCATCTGGACCCGTGGACTTGGAGGCAGAGACCCTCCTTGTGCTCCTGGATGAGAACGGTAGCTCTCTCCTTCTTTCCCATCTGGTAGCATTGGCGGGAGTCTCAGTTGTGGACAAAGCCAGGCTGCCCGGGCTCTTCTTTCTGAATCCAGGGGGGGCTGTGACACCCAGAAATGGGAAACAGCCTTCCAGGACAGAGAGGAATGCGAGGCATTGGGCATAACCTGCCACCATGCTGGTTCTTTGAACCCACAAACAGCCCTGGGACAGAAGGACAAGTTGACACCCCTGCTTTTTTTAGGAGGTTTCAGCCAAGCCTGACATTAAATAACCTTTCTCCAGGGAAGGACTGGACAGAGGCGCCCCGTGGGGGCCCTAGTCCTGCCCTAGTCAATTCAGAAATAAGGCAGGTGGAGCTAGAGAAACAGGACAGTCAGGAATCACTGGGTTCGCTGCCTTCGGATATCTAGGTGGTCCCTTGAGCACTGCCAGGACTGATTCCCGAGTGCAGAGCCAGGAGAAACTTTCTGAGCACTGCTTGGATGTGGCCTCAAAACACAGACAAACCAAACAGAAAGCAATTAAAGACCATCTCAACAGTGTGCACCAGGAAGGAGGCCTGGAAAAAACATTCTGAAAAGTAGAATGAGCAATTTCGTTCCAGGACTTCTGGGCTGCGAGTCAGTCTGATGCTCTCGCTCTCTTTCAGGCACTGTCAGGCTCCTCTACTTCTGCAGGGATTGTCTTTACCTCATCAAAACCATCAATGACACAGTGAGTCCCTGCGCCATCTCCATCACTGTGCCCCATTACCACAGGGGCCATGGCCGCTGTGCAGGGAAAGGAGCAAGAAATGGAGTCCTCTGGGGGTCTGAGGGATAATACAGTGGGGTTGATGCTCAGATTAGATCCCCTACACCCCGTAGGGTTGCCCAAGCCCCACCTGGAGTGATCCCTGAGTAACAAGGAGAATCTCTGAGCACTGCCAGGTGTGCCCCAAAAACAAACAAGAAAAAAAATAAAGACCTGGGACCAGAGCAATAGCAGAAAGGGCAGAGCGTTTGCCTTATATGCAGCCAATCTGAGACAGACCTGGATTCGATCCCTGTCATCCCATATGGTCCCCTGAGCCTGTCAGGAGCAATTTCTGAGCATGGGCCAGGTGTGGCCCAAAATAAAAAAAAATAAAGAAAGGCCTCTGACCACAAAGCACCCCAGAACATCTACCATAAAGAACCCTCTTCCCTCCTACAAACTCTCAGGAAGCTTGTCTTTGAAGGTCTTTGTTTTTTGTCTGTTTGGTTTTGGTTTTGGTTTTTGGGTCACACCTGGCAGTGCTCAGGGGTCATTCCTGGCTCTTATGCTCAGAAATTGCTCCTGGCAGGCTGGGGGGGGTGGGGGGGAAACATATGGGAATGTGGAGTTTCAAACCACCAGAGGTCTTTGTCTTTGAGGTCGGAGAGAAGGCACTTGTCTTGAAATGTAGCCTACCCTAGGTTTGATCCCCAGCGCCCTGAACCTGCCAGGAATGAATCCTGAGCATCATCGGGTGTGGCACCAAAATAAGAACCAGACAAAGAAATTTGCCTACCTTGCATGGGGGGTGGCCTGCTTTGAACTCCCAGATGAACTCCTGAGTACAGAGCCCAGGTTACTCCCCCTAACATGTTTAATCCATAAAGATTGCCCACTGTCACCTTGGCTTTACTTCCCTACAAGAATTTGTTGGGAACCCAAGGCCCAACAAGCACAGCCCAAAGGCCTGTGTGTCCATGATTCCTGCACAAAGATGAGAAACTCCCAGGTGGCTCAGGCATCCCCGGCCTTTGCAGGGATTTTTGCAGAATTTATGTTCCCCCATGATGCTGCCATCGAGGCCCTCAGGCTGCTGTCCCCGTGGCAGTCTGGATGTAGCACTTTTACCCCTTCTCTGTGCCCAGGAAGAAGCCAACAAGCAAACAACCTGCGTCAAGAAGCAGCTCTCAGTCGGAGGGGACTTCGCTGCCTTCCTCCTGCAAGGCAAGATAGGAAGAAGTAGGAAGGGCTGAGGCACAGCTTCTCTGGAACTGTCTTCGTCCTTACGGTTCTTGTTTTGTGCTGTTTTGGTTGGGGGCCACACCCTAGTAATGCTCAGGCTTTGTCTTGGTGGAACCCGGGACCCTGTGTGGTGGCCAAAGATCAAACCCTGCTGCAGCCTCATGCAAGGTTCTACCCAAACGTCCAGTCCTTTGGGGTCCCACCCTGTTGTGTTGTTCTTTTTTTTTTTGGTTTTTGGATCACACCCAGCAGCACTCAGGGGTCACTCCTGGCTCCAGGCTCAGAAATCGCTCCTGGCAGGCTCGGGGGACCATATGGGATGCTGGGATTCGAACCACTGACCTTCTGCACGCAAGGCAAATGCCTTATCTTTATACTATCTCTCCAGCCCCATCCCACCTGTTGTCTTAATATGTGCGGCCTTTCTCAACTAGGTCCAGCTCCCACAGCCCCTATGCTCTGAAAGGTCTGAAGGTTGCAGGGTGAGGGCGGAGAGATTCCCAAAGCAGTCAGATGAAGTTCCAGGAGTCAGCCAGCTTTATTTCACAGTCCCTATCACCATGTACACCTCACATGGCCTCTATGCTAAGCCTTTTCCTAGCAGCTACTTCTCTACTCCTCCTTCTCTTGGCCTCTGTCTCCCCTTCAGCTGCTTTTTCCAGGCTTCTTAACTGACTTCCAGGCTGACTGACTAACTCCCTTTGCTGAAGCTACTGCTGCTGAATCTGTTGCTGAATTGCTGATACTAAATCTTGTTGAGTCTTGCTGTTGATTCCTCACTTCTGCCATTTGCCTCTCTCTCACATCTCTCACTCTCCTTCTTATCCCTCCCCCTCCCCCATTGCAGACTCCCGACCTGCCCATTCCTGGTGTGGGCAGGTATCTGATCATTACAGGTGGAATAAATAAGAAGTTGGTGAGAGGGATACCGCACCCCACCCACCCCACCCCCATTTCTTTTATATCATAGTAAGTTACAAGGCTACAAATACAAGCCCCCCTAGGAGAGGGAGCTGGCCTTGCATTCAAGGCCTACTTGGTTTGATCCCCGGCATTCCATACTGTGTCCCCCTGAGCACTGCCAGGAGTGATTCCTGAGCACAGAGCACACGCTGGGTATGGCCCAAAGCCAGGATTTATTTTTTCAGTTATGACCACACACCCCTTTTGAAGACTGTAAAGCAGGGATTTGGGATGCTCACTCCATTTCATGCTATTTTTGGGGGGCCACACCCGTGATGCTTGGGTTACTCCTGGCTATGTGCTCAGGAATCAACTCCTGGCTTGGGGGGACCAAACCGCAGTCTGTCCTGGGTCAGCTGCGTGCAAGGCAAATGCCCTACCACTGCACCATCCTCGCTTGGCCCCCATTTCATGTTCTTTTTGTTGCTGTTGTCTGTTTTGTTTGGGGGCCATACCCAGAAATGCTGTTATTCTCCTCTGTCCTATTGCTCCAGCCCCTGCTGTAGCATCCAACTGCTCTTCATGGTTTTCCCCAAGCCGCTGACAAGGAAGGTTCTGGAGGGCAGAAGGCTACGGACATGTTCCTCTTCCCACGCAAACTGCTTCCTCTGTAACGCCTTCTGGGGCTGCCTCGCAAAGTGCCACCAACTGGGAGACTTGACATGCACTTCTCCCCCTCTCACTGTTCCTGAGGTCCAAGGTCTAAACATAGAGGTCCAGATGTCACTGTCCATGTCGTGCTTTTAGCCCGAACCCTCTGCCTGGGCAGGCCAAATCAAAGTTCCTCAATTGCTCCCGGACCATTCTGACCATACTCTGGCCAAGGCTGATTCTGTCAGGGCCCCGTGAGAGGAGACAGGACGTTGCCAGTCTCTGGCCCATACAGAACCTGGGGCTCAGGAGTAGTGGGGCCGGAGTGGGTAGTTTCCCCACATTCCCTGCAGATCTGCTGTTAGAGAAGGCAGCACATTGAAAGACAGAGAGAGGCCAGGATTGTGGGGGGACGCCTCACCTTTACCCCGCAGGAACTGCTCCCTGGGCTGCCTGCAGGCCCGCCAAGATTCTGAGCAGCCAGGCTGGTCCCTGAAAACTGGCCCTGCTGCCCAGTTGCCCAACAGGCCCTGATTTCCCAACTCAGGGGCTGGCGACCTCTGGCTGGAGGTGTACAGATTGCCCAAGGAGGCTTGGCTCAAGGAGGTGGAGCACCCCCAGATCTCTGTGAATTCCAAGAAAAAGGCCAAACATCTACAACAGGTAGGTCGAAAGCATCTGGGGTTCCCATGCAGAGCTCTGGGTAGGCAGTTGGATGGGAGGATGGGAGGGACAGAAGACATGAAATTCAGTAAGGGGGGGTTCTAGAGCCCACCCACCCCTGCTCCACTCTAGTTTCCAGTGGCCCCACCCTCAGACCTGGCATTCTTTGACCCCTAGTTCCACTGTCCCATCCCTCCTTCCTCCCACCCCTTTGTTTTTCTCTCCATTCTCACATTTCTAGACCCTGGAGGTGAAGGTCACACATGTTCACATCTGCAGGCCAGGGGTGGGGTTTAGGCCAGTAGTGGAGCACAGGCCTCATATGTACAAGGCACCCCCAGAACCTGCAGGTCTGAGTTTGTTACTCCCCAAAGTGATCGGGGAAATGGAGAGAAAACATTGGCAGGTTTCAGAGAGACATGGGACCAGTGTGTAGTGAACAAACTCCTCTCTCTCTCTCCCTTTCTCTCCCTCTCCCTCCCTCTCCTTCCCTTCCTCACCCCCACCCCCAGAGTCTCATGGACACCTTGGTCTCAGATGCTGCAGAAGCGGTAAGAAACTTAGAAGCCCACGTCTGTCTCTGAAAGATTTCGGCTCCCAACTAGAAACCCACCCTCCCTTGCAAATGTCGCAGCAGTGTCTGTGGATGTTCAGAAACATGCACTTGGGCCTTGTGTGAATCCTTGTGTGAAGTCCTTGAGTGAATCCTCCAGAAAGCACAGGGGCACAATGGCTGGCATGACATCTAGGCCGAGGGCAGGGGTGTAGGTGGGTGTGAGAGAAGTGGTCTTCTCCCAATCCTCAGCATGGAAAACTGACATAAGACAACACCCCCCCCCATGATAAAATGCAATGGGGGATGTTTCTCTGGTGAAGGAGGAATGCCACTCACAGCTCGTAAACTTTAACTCTTTTCTGTTGGCCTCGTGCTCTCAGGGAGAGAGTTCAAGATTCCATTGCCTAATCAGAGAGAGCCGCCAGCCCTCCCATGTCAGCCCCCCTGAGGCCCAGGGCTGGCCTTTTCTCAAGTCTTTGGGGTCTGTGGTGTAAATGGGGAGGGGAGAAAGGAGGCCGCCTTCTGGGTGAGGGTCTGATCAGTGGCCAGTCAGCCACGATTTTCCTTTGTTGTTTTTCTGTTGTTTGTTTTTTTTTTTGTTTTGTTTTTTTTTTTTGGTTTTTGGGCCACACCCGGTAATGCTCAGGGGGTACTCCTGGCTATGTGCTCAGAAGTTGCTCCTGGCTTGGGGGACCATATGGGACACCGGGGGATCGAACCGCGGTCCGTCCAAGGCTAGCCCAGGCAAGGCAGGCACCTTACCTTTAGAGCCACCGCCCGGCCCTGTTGTTTGTTTTTGAGGGCCAAACTCAGCAGTGCCCAAGACTTAACTCCTGGCTCTATGCTCAGGAGCCATTCTTGGGGTGCTGGGATTGAACCTGGTTTGGCCACAGGTGAGGCAAGCTCCCTCCCCACTGTGATATCCAGGCCTGAGTACTTTGTGTTTTGTTTGGGGTCCATACCTGGCAGTGCTAAGGACTCTCTTCTGGCTCTGCACCAGGTCATTCCCAGGTCATTCCTGGGATGCTGAAGATGGAACCTTGGTTGGTCTCATGCAAGCAAGCACTCTACCTGCTGGGACTGTCATTCTTTCCTTTTATCTGAAGCAAATAAAAATCTCTAAGTATATATATATGATTTTATATATATGTATACATATATATCAATTTCTATATGTATATTTGATTTGTGTTGGGGCTATACTGCACAGTGCTCAGGGGTCACTCCCCACCCAGTGCTCGGGCTCACTCCCGGCAGTGCTCAAGGCCATGCTGAGCTGGCCTAGGCTCTGTCCCATGAGGTGCTCCCCAGTTGTAAGCCCATATTTTATGAATTTATATTGAGACTTAAATGTGTCACTTTGCTCTTTGCTGATTTTTGCCCATCTGACTTTCTTCCTTCCCACCTGCCTGCTTTTTTCTCTTTGGTCATAGACCTCTGCCGAGGGGCCTGGCACAGGATGGGGCCCTCTGTTTGAGCGACAGCCCCTATTCTGCCGCCTTTGGAACATGTGCATTTGAGCATCACTCTGGCACTAATCGGCTTCCTCACTGGGTCTCTCCCTCCCATCTGGCAGGATTCAGGCATCTCCTACAAAGCAGACATCAAGCTGAGTCCCCCGGTGCAGATCATGAAGATCAAACCACCCAAAAACCAATCGTTAAGGTCGGTCAGGGACCTCCACCCCATCTCTGTCCTTGTGCCCTGGATTTTCCCCGTGTCTTCTGCCTTCTCTGTTGCCACCATCTGTCCCCGTCTTTTCTGCCTGTCGCTTGTCTGTCTCAAGTGTTCGGCAGCACTCACAATGCAGGTGTCCAGGTAAGAAGTATTTGACTTTTTTGAACCCAGAGACCTGTGTTTGTCGTCTGACAATTTACCAATGCACTGTAAAAAAGAGTTGGTGGAGGCAGAGTGATAGTGCAGAGGGGAGGGTGCTTGCTTTGCACATGGCTGATGTGGGTTCAATCCCTGGTATCTCATAGGGACCCTAAGTTCACCAGGAGTAAGTCCTGAGCACTGCTTGGTGTGGCCAAAAATAAATGTATATTTAAAATGTAAAAGTTGGGGCCATGGAGAAAATCATGCACAAACACTCCTCCCAGGAATCCAGTAGCTGCATGGGAAAAGCAAAAAAAAAAAAAAAAAAGGCCAGAATGATAGCACAGTGCGGGTTGGGAGGGCCACTTGCCTTGCAGCCAGCTTGTCCCCATCCAGAGCCACCAGGAGTGATTCCTGAGTGCAGAGCCAAGAGTAACCCTTGAGCACCACTGGGTATGGCCCAAAAACGAAAATTGAAAGTAAAAACAAACAAAAAAAATACTGTTGAGGCAGAGCAATAGGCCCCAGCCGGGAAGGCATTTGTCTTACACATGGGCAATCAGATTCAATCCCCAGCATCCTATAGTGTACCCTGAACCACCAGAGTGATTCCTTAGTGCAGAGCCAGAATACCCCTGCACACTGTCCGGTGTAGTGCCCCTCCTCTCCCCTAAAAAAAACAGACAAAGAACCTGCAAGTAGATCTCTACAGCAGAGGGTGGGAGGCCAGAGACTTCTAGAATGTTCCTCTTAGGGACCAGAGAGATAGCACATTGGATAGGGCATTTGCCTTGCAAGTGGCCAGTCCAGGACCAACTATGGTTCAAATTCTGGTATCCTCATATGGTCCCCTGATCCTGCCAAGAGTGATTCTGAGTGCAGAGCCCAGAGTAACCCCTGAGTGCCACAGGTGTGGCCCCCAAAAAAAGATTGTTCTCTTGGTAGGCACCACCCTGAAAAGCCCCCTGGAGGTCTTTGCCCGGGTTGAAGACTAACAACAGCCTGGGCTGGGGGCAGAACCACTACATCAAGGAGACCCAGTGGGAGCAGGAGGCCTGCCATCTTCAACACAGCCCTACAAAGGCTTCGCTGAGTGGGGAGTGGGGCGAGGAGCCGCCCAGGGTGAGCCCAACACTCTCACCCACAGCCTTGCAGTTCCAAAGAAATTTGAATGGAGATTGTGCCCAACCCAGGTGTGACGAGGTATGGAGAGCGAGCACAGGGTGAGGGGGCACCTGCCTTTGCACATGGTTGGCCCTTTATTGATCCCCAACAGCACATAGAGTTCCCTGAAACCCAAACAAACAAAAAAACAGAACAGGTCCAGTGGGACACTAAAGAAGTTATAGAGAGGGGCCGGAGAGATAGCATGGAGGTAAGGCATTTTGCCTTTCAAGCAGAAGGACGGTGGTTCAAATCCCGGCCCATCCCATATGGTCCCCTGTGCCAGCCAGGAGCGATTTCTGAGCATAGAGCCAGGAATAACATTTGAGCACTGCCGGGTGTGACCTAAAAACCAAAAAAACCAAAAACAAAAACAAAAAAAGAGTTAGGGAGAGACTCTGAGTGCTTATGTAGGGGAGGGCGCTGGTCTGGCACGCCGCTGAATCAGGTTCTATCCCCAGTACTTTTCACTTAATAGTCCCCCCAGTACGACTGGGGGTAACTCACAAGCACTGATCCAGGAGTAGCCCTCAGTTAGTTCCTCAAATAAACAAACATTTATTTCTTTATTTTGGTTTTTGGGTCACACCCGGCAGCGCTCAGGGGTTACTCCTGGCTCTATGCTCAGAAATCACTCCTGGCAGGCTCAGGGGACCATATGGGATGCCGGGATTTGAACCACCGACATTCTGCATACAAGGCAAACACCTTACCTCCATGCTAACTCTCTGGTCCCTACTTATTTATTTTATTTTTTTATTTTTTTTGGTTTTGGGGCCACACCCGGCGGTGCTCAGGGGTTACTCCTGGGTGTCTGCTCAGAAATAGCTCCTGGCAGGCATGGGGGACCATATGGGATACCGGGATTCGAACCAACCACCTTAGGTCCTGGATCGGCTGCTTGCAAGGCAAATGCCACTGTGCTATTTCTCCGGGCCCCCCTATTTATTTTTAATGGATTTGTTTTTTTGCTTTTTGTTTTGTTTTTCAGGCACACCCGGTGATGCTCAGGGGTTACTCCTGGCTATGCGCTCAGAACTCGCTCCTGACTTGGGGGACCATATGGGACACGGGATCAAACCGTGGTCTGTCCTAGGCTAGCGCAAGCCAGGCAGATGCCTTATGCCCTGCGTCACCGCTCTGGCCTCTATTTTTAATGTATTTGTTAGGGGGCCGGAACAGGAGCAC
This sequence comes from Suncus etruscus, assembly GCF_024139225.1. Classification (NCBI taxonomy): domain Eukaryota; kingdom Metazoa; phylum Chordata; class Mammalia; order Eulipotyphla; family Soricidae; genus Suncus; species Suncus etruscus. Next base: position 8,695,993 of record NC_064858.1, on the reverse strand, counting down.
AGTGGGTAAGGTGTTTGCCTTGCACATGGCCAACCCAGGACCAACTCAGGCTCAATCCTCAGTATCCCATATGGTTCCCTGAGCCTGCCGGGAGTGATTTCTGAGTGCAAAGCCAGGAGTACCGCCTGAGTGCCACTTGGTGTAGCCAAAAAACAGAATAAAATGTACTTGTTTTTGTATGTATATGTGTGTGTGGTAATGGGCTAAAAACCCAGGTCTTGACACATCCAAAGCATGTCCCCTACTGCTGAGCCATGACCCTTCTTCCCACACACACATTTTCTGGGGCATACCTGGCAGAGCTTGAGATGCCAGGGATCAAACCCAGAGCTAAATAATAGCACAGCAGGGAGGGCGTTTGCCTTGCATGCATCCAATTCAGGTTCAATCTCTAGCATCCCATATGATCCTCCAAGCCTGCCAGGAGTAACCCCTGAGCACTGCCAGGGGTGGCCCAAAAAGAAAATAATGGTGAGTGGACCAGAATGAGATTGCAGTGGGGATAGACAGTGCTTGCCTTGCCCACTGGGTTCAGTCCCAACATGCAAATGGCTCCCTGGATCCGGCAGGAGGAAATCCTGAGTGTAGAGGCAAGAACCAGCCCTGAGCACTCCACTCTCTCCTTGCAGCACAGCTACTTTTCACTTCTTCCTCTATGGGAGTATGATCTCACCACCTTCGGATGCCAGGAGCCCCCCGGGTGAGTAAGGAAGTCTGGGCATGGAGTCCATGGGGGGAACGGGCAGGCTGGGAGGGATAGTGCCATGGGGAGGGTCTCTGTAGGGGCCTCTTGCCTACCATATGCCAGCCCCGTCCTCTCTTTCCACAGAAAAAAGTCACTGGTAGGTTCAGGTTTGCATTATGACACCCAGCCTGGGGCTAGCTGAGCCACCTAGCTCTTCTGGCCCTACCTTCCTCCTTCAAGCATCATCTGATGCTCAAATAACACGTGTTTCTAGAAGCTTCTGAAGTTCTGCCCAGCTCCTCACAGAAGGAGAGCCTTCTGTAGGTGCCGCTGCCAGAACAGTCTCTTCTACTCCTGCTCCTCAGACCAGGCCCAGTGCTCTGTCATATGCCCGTCTCCCTTCCAGGGGTACCTTGTCTCCTCGGCCTCCACTGGATGGGGACCCATAACTTCCTCTTCTTCTCACTTAACCGGACTCTGAAGGATAAGGCAGGTACTTGACTGGGCCCTGTGTGAGCCTTGGGGAGGCAGCGAGTAGAGGATGACTGGTTCTTAAGGGGTACACAGCTGAGTCAGGCTCAGGGGTTCCTCGAGCAGCAGGAGGGACCCAGCCCAGGCGCCTGTCTACACCCCCTTCTCTCTGGAAACAGCCAGTGGGTTCAGCCTCCCTGTCGTAAAGGCCATTTTGGGGTGTGGAGCCCTTTGCAGCAAAGACACTGGTGACACACACATGTTAGTCAGTTGCATACAAATTCCTGGAGGTGGTCAGCCAGCTGGAGCGTTTGTGATTATGTTTCCTTTATCGGGGAGAGGCATGCCCGATGGTGCTTGTAGTATATGAAAAAGTTTCCATAAGATTATTCTTGGAATTGTTGTATATAAAAATATTTCCTTGGGATTGTTCTGTGACTATTGCCCCACCTAGCCCTTCCAGGTGGGGGCGCTGTGGAGTTGGCAATAAATAGCTTGATGGACAGGGGAGAGGGGTCCTTTTGTGAAAGCTATTTGCAGGCTGCAAGAGGATTCTCTCGCTCTCTCTCTCTGCCCAATCTCTTACACCCTATCCTTCTTGTCTGTGTGGATTATTATCTTCTGCGGATAAATATTACCAAGGTCTCCCCCTGAAAGGGGACAAGGGGATGGGAAGTAATTTCTCATTCTGGGGACTGTTCTTGGATTCACAAATACCCAACAAAGGATTTGACAGCACAAATGATTTACAATGCTCAGGGTTGACTCCTGGCTCTATGCTGGAAAATCATTCCTGGTGGTACTCAGGACATAAAGGATTCCAGGAATCAAACTCAGGGTTGGCCATGTGCAACGCAGGCCCTCTCTGTACTATCTCTCCAGCTCCAAGAGTTTTGTGGTTCCTTGCGCTGGTCACTTAGATCTGACTCCATTTCCTCCTTCAAAGGGGGGACTTTAAAATTCACAAAAATGGGGTATCAGGATGTGGTCTAAGGCTCCAGACTGAAGCTCCGCTGCTTCCCCAGCGCTGGGGATTCTGGTCTCCAAATGGAGGCGTGGGTTTGAATCCCACTTCTGACAAAATTCACAAAAGTGGGGACTGAAGCCAGTAAAGGCACTTGTCTTGCACACAGTCAATCTGGGCTTGATCACTGGCACCCCATTAGGGTCCCCTGAGCACTCCCAGGAGTGATTCAGTGCAGAGCCAGGAGTTAGCCTTTAGCACCCCCAGAGCTGTGGAACAAACCAAAAATTAAAATAAAAGACATAAAAAGAGAACTTCCTTCCCTCCCAGGGTCTGAGACCTCAGGCAGGGCCTTGTCAGCCTCAGTTTCATCATCTGTGAACTGGGGGCTGGTGAGCACCTTGTCTCAGGAGCCCAGAGCAGGGCCAGCCCTGAGCCCAGGACGCAGGCCAGGCTGTGTAGACACTGGTCTCACCAGCACATCCTGCGCTCCTCCCAGCTGTGCCGGTGACTATCTCATCCATCTCTTGCAGACCCCGAGGGCGTGTGGCCCTTCGCGGCGCCCATCACTATGTCACAGCTAAACCAGACCTGCACCTACCTGATGGTGGCCTGTGAGGATGGGGTGCTGACTTTGTGGGACGTGCAAGAAGGTGAGGCCCCTGGTCCCCCACAGGGCCCTGGAGAGGAGCCATCACTGTCTGCAGTACTGAGGGGCAACCAGCACACACACAGTCACATGGGAGCAGTGAGGTGGGGACCCCTTCCAGCTTCTGAGCCAGAATCTGTTCTCTGGGGTTTTGTGAGGGGGTCACCTCAGATCAGGGACCCTTGGCCTTCAGAGCTAAGATCTTTTCACTATGAATTTGGGGGCACCTCTCCATCAGTGCTTGGGGCCCATGACCTGCTCCTGCTGATGCATGACCATTCAGCCCAGGGGGTGCAGGGGTCCTGGTGGGGTGAGAAGAGGTCAGGCAGGGCCCCCTTTGTCCTGCTTCTCTGATGTGAGTGAGCTCTTTCTCAGGGTGGGAGCACTGGGCTGCCTGCCTGATGCCATCCCCTGCGCCCCCTGCAAGATTTCCCCCCCGTCCCCGGGGACTCCTGACCATTCAGTTCTGTCCCTTTCCTTTCTCCCCACAGGGATTCCCCTGGGGGTGGTGGCACTGCCTGAGGGCTGTGCGTGCCAGAGCCTCCACTACCTGAAGCCATATCTGGAGCACAAAGGCCGCAGCCTGTTCCCTGACCCCCCACCCCAGTGGCATATGCAGTGCGCAGTGCTGTGCTCAGACGCCTCCCTCCACCTAGTCTCGGCCCAGGGCACCCAGGACCTGTCCATCCGGGTCCTCGTGGACAGGTGAATGGGGGGCGGCCCCACTCCATCTGGATGTGGTTTCTTTGCCACCATGACAGGATTGCTCAAGGGGTAGCTCTCATGTCCTGTATGGGTGTCCTGGCAGTCCTCAGGGGTCACTACTGGTTCTAAGTTCAGAAATCACTCCTAGCAATGCTCGGGGAGTTACCCCTGGCTCTGCACTCAGAAAACACTCATGGCAGTGCTCGGGGAACCCTATGAGATGCCGGGGATTGAACCTGAGTGTAAGGCCAGCACCCTCCCTGAGAACAGCAGGCTCTGCACATGTGTGCCCTGCCCTGTTTCTGCCAGGCCTGTCAAATTCCTGGATGAAGTCATCTGTGATGTGGCTCCGGTCGGGAGCTTACCTGGCATGGTATGTTTCCCTGCCTGCCCACTTTCTCTGCCCTCTCCTGCCCATCTTTCCAGGCTGTGAGAGAGAAAGAGAGAGAGAGAGAGAGAGAGAGAGAGAGAGAGAGAGAGGGAGAGGGAGAGAGAGGGAGAGAGATAGGAGAAGAGAGAGAGGAGAAGAGAGGAGAGAGGAGAAGAGAGGAGAGAGGAGAAGAGAGAGAAGAGAGGAGAAGAGAAGAGAAGAGAGGAGAGAAGAGAGGAGAAGAGGAAGAGAGAGAGGGAGAGAGGGAGACAGAGGGAGAGAGAGAAGGGAGAGAGAGAGGGAGAGAGAGGGAGAGAGAGAGAGAGAGAGGGAGAGAGAGAGGAGAAGAGAGGAAAAGAGGAAAAGAGGAGAGAAGGAGATAGAGAGGAGATGAGAGAGAGAGAGAGAGAGGAAAGAGAGAGAGAGAGAGAGAGAGAGAGAGAGAGAGAGAGAGAGAGAGAGAGAGAAGAGAGACTGCTCCCACTGAGTCTCAGTTCTGGGAACACTGACTGGGTCCCTCTGGCAGATGGTCTGTCAGAGGCACCCAAGTGAGCAGGGCCTGGAGGGAAAGCAGGCAGTACCGGAGGGTGTGAGGGTCATGGCAAACTTTTCGTTTAGCAAGAGAAGGGGACACCCAGCTCCAGGGAGGAGGGAGCAGAGGGACCCAGACATGGAAGGCATGTGGGGGGGTATGGGGCAGCTCAGGGGTGCTGGGTTGTCGTGATAGGCAAAAACAGCCCTAGTGTCATTTGCTCACTACCCCCAGATGCTGCTCTTCTTCCAGAACGGCCTAGTGCAGCTCCTGGACGTGACCATAACACAGACCATCTGTGCCTTCGCACCCCTGACACCCCAGCACTTGACCGGGCCCTGGTGCCCCATGTTCATTGTGTCTCCCCAGCATCCCTTCTTCTTGATCCAAGGTCTGGGAGGGGCTTTGAGCCAGAGAGGGGGGCATTTCCCCATCAGTCCCATTCCCAAGCCTAGGGTTGCCCCAGCCTTCTCCTTTGAGTCCTGGGACCCCCATAGCTCCCCCCAATGACTGGGTTTGGTACCAGAGAGTGGCCCCCGGGGTCCCATGAGGGACCCTGGGGACCCGGTTCCTGCTCCACTGCAGGAGATTATATGGACAACACTGCACCCCATGGGGCTGGCCGCCTCCAGCAGTCCGTGTTCTACTACGACCTCCGGCACTGCCCACTCCTGGGTGCTGCCCTGCAGAACTGCACCGTGTCCGCCATGGACCTGCCTGGAAGCCACACCTTCGAGCAGGCATTGACCTTGGAGAGGAGATGTGAGATCCTGCTCCAGAAGAGGTGGGGCTCAGGAGGCAGGGGGACCCCAGCTTCAACCCCTCGAGGGTGGCAGTTCCCCACATCTTGAGCTAGGTCCAGTTGGTGCGCGAGCGTCAGGAAACCAGCTTTTCCTTGTCTACTTGCTCTCAGGGCCTCCAAGATCAGGCCTCGAGACATGCTTGACCCCTAGAAGAAAGCAGGGAACCCCACACAGCATCCTGGTTTGCTCTTACTCTCTGCCATCCGCCCATCCCCACCTACCCCAAATCTGGGCTAAGGAATGGTGGGTCCGTGGAGCAATAGGCTGAGTTTCGGGCTTGCGACAGTGTCCAAACTGCTCTTACAAAATCCAGGCCAGCTGTGGCCTCAGCTCTGAGGCTCTGACACAGCCCCTGGTGCCAACCAAGCCTGGCCTCAGAGGCACATGTCCATCCTGCTGCTCCCCCAAACTTCAGTCCCTTCTCTGTCCACCCTAGACAAATGTGAAGGCAGTAGGAGCCCCCTAGCTCTGCCCCTTCTCCCCACAGCACCCCCCAGCTCCAGGGGAGATGCTAGGTATGGGCCGAGGCATATCCCATGACACTTTCCTGGAGCTTGGCAGAGGTGAGAGAAGGGAGGACCCCGTGGAATGCCCTGTGTCTCAGCACAGAGGTCCAAGGCCTGGGGAAAAGGCTTAGAGAAAGGACACAAGCTGGGGAGCTCCTGTGATGGCCTGGCTGGGGTCCCCCCAGACCTCAGCCCAGGCCCTGCCCTGTGGCCGCAGGTTCCAGAGCCTGGAGGCAAGCAGAGAGATGGAGGAGCAGCAATGGCTTCGGCTCCACAGGACCTCCATCATGCTGCAGAGAGACAACCGGAAGTGAGGCAGCCCCCAATAAACCGACTGCACTTCCTAAGTCCACACCTGCATCCTTCCCAGCCCCCACAGGGCCGCTGCCTCTCACCCACCTCGGTGGAGATGGAAGTCAGGTCACTGGCACATGGGGCCAGTAGGACCTGGGGCACTGCTGCCTTCCCGTCTGCTGTCCCAGGAGCCCCAGAGGAGGCCCAACTCTCCCGTTTAGAAATTACCCTTCTGGGGGCCGGAGAGATAGCACAGCCAGAAGGACATTTTTCTTGCACAAAGCCAACCCAGAATGGACAGTGGTTCAAATCCCGGCATCCCATATGTTCCCCTGAGCCTGCCAGGAGCGATTTCTGAGCATAGAGCTAGGAGTGCCTGAGTGCCACCTGGTGTGACCAAAAACCAAAAAGAAAAAAAAAAAATTTCCCTCTGCGACTAGAGGGATGGTGCAGTGCATATAGTGCTGGACTTGTATTTGCAGGCCTGGGCTTGATCCCCAGGGTAATAGGGTCTTCTGGGCACCTCTGGGGGGGATCCTGAGTGCAGGGTCAGGAGCAAGTCCTGAGTATCACTGGGTGTGGGAAGACAAGGAAGAAAGGCAAGGGAGGGAGGGGATGAGAAAAGGGAAAGTAGGGAGGGAAAGATGAAAGGGAAGGAGGGAAGGGAAGGAAGAAGGGTCCGTCCTTCCCTGGGACCCTGAGCCTGGGTCTGCTCCTAAGACACCAAGTGGTTCTCTGGGGGAACTGCAGGTGGTGAAGGTGGCCCCACCACGTGGAACAACCGCCCCTCAGGGTCCCTGGGTCCCCCCTGGTGCAGGCTCTGACTACATGGTCCAAGACGAAGGGCTTCCCACCCTCAAAGTGCCTTCACCTTCCCCATCTGGGGACAGTTGGCTGTGCTTAGGACTGACTCCTAGCTGGGCTGAAGGACCATATGGGGATGTCAGGGACCGAACCCTGAACCCTGGTCAGCTGCATGCAAGACCCACTCTTTCCCCACTATGCCACCCACCAGCCAGGCAGGCCTATCTGTGTGCTTCTCTGGACTTGAGTCCTGCCCTGAGCAGCGGCAGCCCGCGCTCGCCCCCTGCTGGCGCCTCTTCACCGCCCCCTTCAGGCTGACTGTTCAGGGCCCTGGGCCGGGTTTTGGTCCTGGACTCCGGCTGGTGTGCAAAGGCAGCCGCCCATTACTTTGGCCTCCTCGCTTGACTTTCCCGCCCTCCTAATCGGGTGCGTGTGGGGGCCACCGTCCAGGTCATCCGAGCTTGCAGGTCCTCCCCTTCCCTTCCCGCTCCCTATCCTCAATCCTCTGATTAGCAGGGACTCACAGCCAGGTGCTAATAAACAGAGCTTGGCACCCTGCTGGAGAAGGGACTAGGGTGGGGGGCTGGCCCAGAGCCCACTGATCTGTGAAAAGACTCGTTAATAACTTTAATTCCGTCCTAAGCCTCAGGCCCTTTGCCATGCTGATGGACTCTGGGGGGGGTGAGGGTAGGCCCCTGCCCTATCGCACTTAGGGTACTGGGAGATGAAGTGGAGGCATGGAAAAGGGGCATCAGATATCAGCCAAGGTGTAAAGCCCCCGATTTGGGAAGACCCCATGCTCTCCAGCCAAATGCCAGCTGTGGTGTCTAGCCCTGAGACCAGAGGTGAGGTGTGGGCTCCCCCTCGACAGAAAAGGTTCCTTGGGTACAGAGAACCTCATGCACAAACAGACCTTTGGGCTTTACGAAGCCCCCCCCCACACACACACACACCGTGTATGTAAGGCTCTTTTTTCAAAGTAAGTTCCCCCACACCAAGGCTGGGACTGGAGACCTTAAGTCAGGACTATAGGTGAAAGTAGCTTGACACCCCCATCTAGATTAGAGGTGTCCCTGGCCCAGGCTGTGAGCAGAGCAGAAGGGAAAGAAGAAGGGGACTCTGTGGCCAAGATGGGCCCAGCTCCAGGAACTCAGGATCGCCCACACTCTCTTCCAAGGACCGCAGGGTCCATGTGTCTAGCAGGGCCAGCATGTCTCTGGGACATCGCTGAGGAGACCCGGGAGACTACGTGGGCTCAGCCTCCCTCTCCTTATTCACTGGGGCTCAGGGAACTGGGGAGGGGAGGAGGTGGGCGCAGGGGGGCAGCGGGCACTAAGTGGGCACGTCAAGCCCAGCCTAGTGTCATCCTTTAGGCCAAGCGGCCTCCACGTGGAGCCCGGAGGGTCTGGCAGGAACCCCCAAGCCGCTGTTAACCTGGACGTGCGCCGGGCCTTCATGGGGGCTCAGCAGGCAGCCGCAGAGGCTAGGCTGCCAACTCTGATGCTGTTGCTGCGAGTGGAGGCCGAGGCCCTGCTCCAGGATCGAGGGTGGCTGTGGCGGAGCTGGGCCTAGAGCACACGGGCTGGAAGTGGCAACCACGGTGGCTCTGCGATCCTGGCTAAGTGGAACCTGGCAGCCACTGATGTTGAGCTCAAGGTGTGCAGGGGAACCAATTCGATGGCACCTGCATAACGAAGTGTGCATGTTATGTGTTACAAGGGGCCTGCAGAGGCGGGGTCTGAACTGAGGAACCTAGGAGAAGGGGTGGGGGCGGCAAAGGTGTGTGTCAAGGCACCCCACCCCACTCCCATCCACTCCAGGTTGGACCTCTCTCCCCCTCGAGTGAAAATTGTGGGCCCATTTCAGTCCAGAGCATCAGACTCACTCAGCAGCTTCTAGGATGTGGGGTCAATGGATGGGATAGGACGTGGGTGCTGAGGTTTGGGGCTACCTGGATTATCAGGGAACTTGATCCAAACTGCAAAATGCCTCCTTCCTTTCTTCCTTCCTTCCTTCTTTCCTTCCTTCCTTCCTTCCTTCCTCCCTCCCTCCCTCCCTTCCTTCCTTGCCACATCCAGCAGCATTCGGGGGTTACTTCAGGTTCTGAGATCAGGAATCACTCCTGGCAGGCTTGGGGTACCCCTATGGGATGCCAGGGATAGAACCCAAGTCAACTGCATGCAAATGTCCTCCCCACTGTGTTATGCTCCTGCCCCATCCCACCCTCAATCTTTTGTTTTGTTTTGTTTTGTTTGTTTTTTTGGGGGTCACTCCTGATGAAGCTCAGGGGTTACTCCTGGCTATGTGCTCAGAAATCCCTCCTGACTCGGGGGACTATATGGGATGCTGGGATCAAACCTGGATTGGCCACATGCAAGACAAACACCCTACCACCGTGCTATTGCTCTGGCCCCCACCCCTCAATCTTTAGTGCCAGTTTGTTTAAGAGCTCAGTTGACTGGGACGCTGTTTGCCCACCAGAGGTGAGGGGAACAAGGATCCTTTCTTCTGGACCACGGCTGAAGATGCTACCCACACTGGAGCCCAGAGATTGGCTGCTGTGATTCCTGTGTCCAGAGGAAAGGCAGTAGCCAGTCTGAGGAGGGGCTGTCCCAGGGCACTCTGGACATTGTACAAACCTGTCAGCTTTCTACAATGCCCAAGACTAACTCCAGTTCCCACCTTGAAGCAGTAGAGACACAGGCTGAAGCAATTGTACAGATATTGTGCCTTGCACTTGGCTAGCCCAGGTTCTATCTCCTGCATCCTTTTGTTCGTTTGTTTTTGTTTTTCGGCCACACCTGGTGGCACTCAGGGGTTACTCCTGACTATGCACTCAGAAATCACTCCTGGCTTGGGGGACCATATGGGACACCGGGGGATCCCATAGGCTAGCGCCGGCAAGGCACCATTCTGCACCACCGCTCCAGCCCCAATCTCCTGCATCCTTTAAGGTCCTCTAAGCACAGGCAGGAGTGACCCCTGAGCACAGAGCCAGGAGTTAGAGCATAGCAAGCCAGGTGTGGCACCACTTCCAAAAAATATTGAAAATACAGACCCGGGGGCCGGGTGGTGGCGCTGGAGGTAAGGTGCCTGCCTTGCCTGTGCTAGCCTAGGACGGACCGAGGTTCGACCCCCCGGCGTCCCATATGGTCCCCCAAGAAGCCAGGAGCAACTTCTGAGCGCATAGCCAGGAGTAACCCCTGAGCGTCACAGGGTGTGGCCCAAAAACCAAAAAAAAAAAAAAAATACAGACCCAAAATGAACCTGATGTCAATCTTCCCTGCGTAGACTATCTTTGCTTCTTGTAGTTGAAAGTATTCTCACAGGAGGATGGATGAAAGTCAAAAGGGAGAGAGAAATTCAAAGAGAGAGGGGGAAGAGTGTGGGATTGGGACACTTTCATGCATGCAACTGTCCTAAGCTTTGAATTCTGGAGTTCCTACTACTTCTGTCTCTGGTGCTGAAGGGCCCCACAAGCACCACCAGAAATTACCCCAAAACAGAACATCAGAAGGGGGCTAGGGGCTGCAATGATAACAATAGCAGGTGGGACATTTGACTTGTACCTGGGTTCAATCACCAGCAGTACCTATAGTCCCTGGAGCCCACCAGGTGTGATCCCTGAGCACAGAGCCAGGAGTAAGTCCTGAGCACAGCCGGGTGTGGCTCAAAATAAAAATAAAATACAGGGCTGAGCAATAGCACAGTGGAGAGGGTGTTTTGTCTTGCACATGGCTAACTCGGGTTCAATCCTCGCCATCCCGCATGTTCCCAGAGCCTGCCAGAAGTGATTCCCAAGTGCAGAGTTTAAGACTAACCCTGGGGCCCGGAGAGATAGCACAGTGGCGTATGCCTTGCAAGCAGCCGATCCAGGACCAAAGGTGGTTGGTTCGAATCCCGGTGTCCCATATGGTCCCCCGTGCCTGCCAGGAGCTATTTCTGAGCAGACAGCCAGGAGTAACCCCTGAGCAAAAGCCGGGTGTGGCCCAAAAAAAAAAAAAAAAAAAAAAGACTAACCCTGAACACCGTTAGGTGTGGTCCCAAAACTAAAATAAATAAAAGTCAGCTAGAGAGCTGAGCAAACAAGTTGCATTCTGGGATCCTAGTTTGCTCCCCATCACCATGTTATATGAGCCCCCAGTTATATAGCTAGATGTGTAGTCTGACCCCCAAAAAACAAAGATAAGAAGCAGCTCAAATGGCCTAATTTTGCTCTGTGACAACCTGACTGGAGCGAGTTAAGGGCTGGCCCCAAATCCACTCTGCTGTGTGGCTGCAAGTAGCCACACCAGTGGATTGATGACACCCCAGACACAGCTCTGGCCCCTGCACAGTCTGACAGTGGTCCTCGAGAAATCTGGAGCACCCAAAGCGGCTGTGAAGAAGCAGAAGACCCACAAACTTTTGGGCCCAGTTGGTATGAGGGTACCGGGAGCAGGGGGGCCCTGGTGTCCGGACTGTGCCACTCCCTCTCCTGTCCCTACCGAACCCCCCTGGCTTTGATACCCTTATCTGGGGCCCACTAATGAGTTCTCCAGGAGTAGGCTCCCGCCAGGCTCAGGCCTTCACACCTCAGGGGCCTGTATTTTGACAAGTGCCGACCACCCCCCAGTCCAAGCCTGGGGGGAAGTTGGGGAAGTGAGGGGGTCCCGCCCCACCATGCAAAGGTGAAAGTTGGTTCAGTGGGGGGTCCAGGGCTGGGGGCGCCTGGGCCTCCCCTCTCAGGCCCCCTCATTTCCCTGCTTCCCCTGCCAGCCTCTCTGGCAGAGGGGTGCTAATAAGAAGGCCTCCCTTTCCCCAAGTCTCTGATCCAGCCCCGGGAAAAGGAAGTGGCCCCATCACCAGGTTTGGGGGGCTGGTCATTTTCCCTCCACAATGCCCCAGCCCCTTTCAGTTCTGCTGATGTTCCTAAGATCCTCCTTTAAGCCTAGGGCACCCCTCGAATGCCCCCAAGCCTGGTGAGAAACACTCTCAGGTCCACAGGGCAAAGCTTGCTCTGCAGGGCGCAGCAGGCTGGATCTCAGGGACCCGCTGTCCACTGTGTCCAGTGCCGGCCCCACATGACACTGTCCCTGTGTGTTTGAGACGCTGTTGCCATGATAGTTGGGACAGGGCAGGCACAGGGTTGGCCTGTGTCAGGAACAGAGCTGGGCTGGGATGATTGTCTCTCCCCACCCAGCCACCTAATCCATAGACACCCCTGCCCCAGGAGGGACCTTGGCAGTGGTTCAAGGCTGAAGCCACAAACTCCCCATAAAACTCTTCATGCGTAGAGTAGGAGAGCACATAGGGACAAGAAAAGATGCCATAAAAGAAAAAAGGGAGGAGGCAGAGAAGAGTGCCAGAGGCAGGCTGGGGCTGGTAACAGGAGGAAACCTGGAGAAATCGGTGTTGGGAAACGTGCCCTGGTGAAGGAAGAGAACGTTGTATGACTGAAACTCAATTATCAACAATTTTTTGGTTTTGTATCTCACAGTGGTAATTTAATTTAAAAAAATTTAAAGATGCCCAGCTCAGCCTGCACCCCCAGATTGAAATCAAGTCCCCTCAGAATGAGGAAGTTCGGTTGCTTTTAAGAAATGCTGAGTTCCCTGATTGGAGAGGAAAGGTGTGGGGTGAGCCCCTTCCAGAGCCCCAGTCCCCAAATCTCAGAAGAGAGCCCCATGAGGGGAAGGGGGCTCCTAGATTTCCTGACACTCTCCTTGCTCATCGGTCCCCCAGTGGAATCCCCAAGACCCCCGGGAACTTCCTCGCCTCACACCTTTAGGCCTGAGAGCCATATGGAATAGATTATTCTGGATGCTTGCTTGGTAATCCTGTTATCTGGGTGCACAGTCAGGGGCCAAAGGAGCACTGGGAGGAGCAGGGGTCTACTGGGAGTCGGGCTGAGAATTGGGGGTGAGTGCACAGGGCCTTTCTCCCACTTACCTCCATTCCTGAACCCTCCAGCAAAAGGTAGGAAAACTGAGGCGCGAGGGAAGAACTGAGTAGCTGCATGGGCCCAAGACAAAGAGGAAATGAAGGAACCCTCTTTCCTGGCACCCCGATGTCCCCATCTGTAATAGGGAGCAGGCCCTGCCTGCTAGAAAGTGGGAAGACCAGCTTGGAAAAAGGGACCCAGGCCCCCAGCCAAGTGCAGCCCCCTACAATCTCACCCATCACCAGGAGGGGGCGCGACCCATCTGAGGGACTGAGTTCTTAGGTACAGGTAGTAGTCACTGTGACCCCGAGGGCAGGCCTGGTCTGTGCAACCTGGGCAGGACACCTGCCTCTCTGCTCTGTGCTCATCTGTGCTGTGGCAGTGAGACCTGAGTGAGACCCGAGCCTGAGCATGAGCATGAAGCGTTTGGTACCTCTAAACATGGACACACACGCCCGGGAACCCAAACAGAACAGAACAGAGTAGAGCAGGGCAAGTCACAGCTCTCTCTCTCTCTCTCCTCTCTCCTCTCTCTCTCTCCTCTCTCTCTCTCTCTCTCGTCACAGCTCTCTCTCTCTCCTCTCTCTCTCTCCTCTCTCTCTCTCGTCACAGCTCTCTCTCTCCTCTCTCTCTCTCGTCACAGCTCTCTCCTCTCTCTCTCTCTCTCTCTCTCTCTCTCTCTCTCTCTCTCTCTCTCTCTCTCTCTCTCTCTCTCGTGTGTGTGTGTGTCTGTATGTCTGTGTGTGTGATCGGTGCTCCATATCCCCACCCTGGCCAGGGACAGCCCAACAGACACTGCCTCAAAGGCCCTAGGATTCCCCTTGGCGGGAAGGGAAGAGATGCTGGGGATCATCGGTTGGTTACTTCATGGGCCTGTTTTCCACTGGTAGTAATGCTGCTGCTAATGATCCTGAGGGCTGACACTTGAAAGTGGGTAAATTGGGGTCGGAGCAATAGCACAGAGGTAGGGCATTTTCCTTGCACACAACTGACCCAGGACAGACCTGAGTTCGATCCCCAGCATCCCATATGATCCCCAGAGCCAGGAGCAGTTTCTGAGTACATAGCTAGGAGTAACCCCTGAGTGTCAAAGGGTATGGCCCAAAAACAAAAACAAAAAAAAGGGGGGGGAAAGAGAAAGAAAATGAGTAAACTGAGGGCTGGGGTGAGAGTGCAATGGGGAAGAAATTTTACCTTCCACATTCACAACCTGGACTTGATCCTGGCATTCCACAGGGTTCCCTAAGCACCACGAGGAGTGATTCCTGAGTGCAGAGCCAGAATTGAACCCTGAGCACTGCTGGATGTGGCCCAAAAATAAAAATAAAAAAAAGAAGAAAAGCTAGTGGAGTGCTCACCCTGCCTGGAAGACCTGGGTTCAGTCCCTGGCACCAGTCCTGAGCCTGGCATAGTCCCCGTGGGCAAGGCCTAATGGAGCCTGAAGCATCCAGCATCGCCCAAGCATTGCCTCTGGGGCACACACCTGCTGCTCACACCTGCTTACACTCTGGGGCTGGGTCTTCCCACTGGGACCGGCTATGGGGGTCCGAATAGCAGAGAAGCTTCCAGAAGATGGGGCAGGCTGGGACCACTCAAGGTGGCACTGTCTGGCAGAGCCTTGCCTCCTCGCTGTGCTCAGGACCCTACAGCGGCCTGGACCTGGGAGGGAAGCTTCAGCCCTCTCCTGCGCCTCCCCTGCACACACACACCCGTGCCCCAAGTGATCTGGGATCTGTCCCAGAGGCCCTACGCATGGTGTTCCCAAGTCGACACCTTCTGGCTTCTGGCGCTGGCCTGAGTCAACAGGCTGAGAGGTGTGAGGCCCGGGTGGCAGAGCTGGGCCACGATAATGAGAAAACCACAAGCTGCCCAGGCCGGCCACCAGCACCAGGCCCCAACGGGGTCCCAGAGCAGAAGGTCCTGGGGGCCGGGCCTCCCCAACTCAGGAGAGAGAGGGGGCCATACTCAGGAGAAAGTGGGCAAGGGCAGGGGGCTGCACCCCTCAGAACAGCCCTGGGCACTGTCACCCAGTTCCCTGCCAGGTCAGCATAGGATGGGCAAGGTTGGAGTTCAGGTGTTCAGGGGAGTGACTGGACGCCTTGTCCCTCACAGCGATGAGCATGGCTGCCTCGTGATGCCCAGAGCCCTGGGACTGTCTTAGCAGGGTTGGCAAAGGTCATGGTGGTTCTGGCAAGAATGCAGGAGCTCACAAAAATAAATATATAAAAGGAATGCAGGAGCTCAAGAGCAGAGGCAGCTTGATGGGGTCACACCCCCCAACTAGGATGTCTCAGAAAGCTCCATAGGCACCTCACTCTGGACTGGCCAGAACATTAAGGGGCATCTCCCAAAGTCTCTACAAGATGTGCCAACACTGGGTCCTGGCATGGGGAGCTTCCAACACCAAGGCCTGACAAAGGACCCCACTTTGTCAGGCAAGAGACATAGCCCAAAGGGCTGGAATTTGACCCTATGTGTAGCATCCAAAGGGCCTTTTTATTATTTTATTCTACACCATGGACCCCCAACCACAGCCTGATGTGGCCTCTAGGATTCTCTGGTACCAACAAGCCAGTTTGGTTCCTCACTGCATCTGATCACCGAGTGCTGCCCTAGCTCGCAGGCCCCCTCCCGTAATTTTTCTTGTTGTTATTGTCCTTGTTTTGGGGGAGGCCACACCTGGCTATACTCAGATGTGGCTATGCTTACTCTTGGCTCTGTGCTCAGGAACCCTATGTGCTACCAGGGATCAAACCCAGGTCACCTTGTGCAAGGCCAGTACCCTCCCCACTATACTAACATATCACTCCAGGCTCTTTATTTTTTTTTTTTTATTACTGGGGGTCAGAAATGAACTTCTACATCTCTCAGTGAATGGGCCCTGTGTCGGTGTTGCAAAGAGCAGAAGGACCCATTAGAAACCCCCTTCTCTCTCTCCCCACAGTCCCTGAGCAAGCCCCCCCAGTGCTGCCCTTGGCATCTCCTCCCAGACGCTGCTGGGCCACTGGATGACATCCCAAAGCCGAAGAGAAACGGCCCCTCATCCACCTGGGCACCCAGAAGCAGCGCCCTAGCTCACCCCAAATCAGCTCAGCCTGGTAGGCTGGGGAGGTGGTGGGTGTGTGGGAGGAGAGAGAGAGAGAGAAAGGGGAGACGGTGCGAAATTTGGCGGCTCCCTCCAGATGCGAAATGACCCTCCCACGCTTCCCGGGCTGCAGGGGGCTGGAGGGGTCCCCATTAGAGCCCCCCAGAGGGGTCAGAATCAACACCTTCGCAAATGGGCGCGCTTTCCCAGGGGCCCCCTGCCCAGACCTGCTCCAGGTTCTGTGGATTTTGACACCTCCAGAACCTGGCGGGAGGGGAGCCCCCTCACACCTTGAGCCCCCGAATAAAAAGCCCAAAGCGCTGCTGTCCTGGCTGGGGCCAGGGCCAGGGCCGTCCAGCCTCCCGAGCATCCTTCCTCCTGCGCGCCCCGGGCCTGGTCCAGCATCCCAGAGCATCATCCTTTGCGCCCTGATCTGGTGGTCCAGGATCCAGAGCCATCCTCCCTTAAGGCCCGCTCATGGCCCAGTCGCCGCCGCCTCCCCTGCACAACGGGGACCCCTGGATCCTCCCGCCGGCGGGCTGGAGCTGGGACTCGTCCATCTCGCCGGCCTCTTCGTCCTCCGACTCGTCGTCGGGCTCGGACGGGGCCGCCCGCCGCTCTAAGCCAGCCGCCTCCGCCCAGGCCGCCCCGACGGCCCCGGCTCGTGCGCAGGCGCGGAGCGGTCCCCGGCAGAGCGCCAGCGAGCGCGAGAAACTACGCATGCGCACCCTGGCCCGCGCGCTACTGCGCCTGCGCCGCTTCCTGCCACCCTCGGTGGCCCCGGCCGGGCAGAGTCTCACCAAGATCCAGACGCTGCGCCTGGCATCGCGCTACATCGGGCACCTCTCGGACGTGCTGGGCCTCAGTCTCCACCCGCAGCAGCAGGAGCGGAGGCGGCAGCAGCAGCAGCAGCAGCTGAGACGGAGGCCCAGCCCTGGGGCCTGCCCATGCCCTCTGTGCCCCGACGGTGGTGGCCCCATGCACCTCCAGGCCCTGCACCCCCAGGTCCCCCTGACAGCATCCTGGGGGTCCCCGCCTGCAGGCCCCGGAGCCCTGGCACCGCCCGAAGGCTTGGGGTGCAAGGTCCCTGATGACAGGAGCCCCTGGGAGACACCCCCCTATGGCCCCAGGGTGCAGGCACCCCAGGATCTGGTCACCCCCGAAGCTGCCACCCTTTGGACACTGCCCCGAGTGTGCCCAGGGTCACAGACATCCCCTGAGCTCGGGATTCCTAGTGAGGACACCCCCTGGACGACACCCCCCGAGGCCCTGGAGCTGGCTTCTATGTATCAGGTATGGCAGGGCAAGGCAGGGAGACTCTCAGGTGGCTCAGATGTGGCCCCCCACAAAATGGGATGGAGTGACAGGAGACAGGAAAAGTGCTAGGCACCTGGACGCCGGGGATGGGAAGGATTTTTTTTTTTCTTTTATTGGTTTTGGGGCCTCACCCAGTAGTGCTCAGAGTTTCTCCTGGCTCTGCACTCTGGAATCACTCCTGGCAGGTTCAGGGACCTCATGGGATGCCAGAGATTGAACCCCGGCTGGCATGTTAAAGGCAAATTCCCTCCCTGCTGTGTGCTTTCGCTCTGTTCTTTTACATCCTTGTGGGAGACTTGGCTGGTTTCTTCCAAAGGATGCTGGGGGACAGAGTCAGAAAAGGGGGTACAGAGAGGTGCACAGAGCTTGGAGCTAGGAGTGTTCGTTGTTTGTGTGTGGGCTCACCCGGCGATTCTCAAGGATTGCTCCTGGTTGTATGCTCAGGAGTGACTCCTGGCAGGGTGCTTGGGGATGACATCTAATTCTGGGGTGGAACATGCCAGGGTAGTGTCTCTTGTAACCTGGTACTCTCTCCCTGGCCCATGAACTTCATATTTTTGTTGGGCTTGGGGTTTGTTTTGGGGTCACACATAGCAGTGATCAGAGTTTACTCCTGACTATATGCTCAAGGATCACTCAGAGCCAGGTTTGGGGGGGGCTCCTATGGGTTCTGAAAATTGATCTGGGTCGACTACATGCAAGGCAAGTGCTGGACCCTCATAACTACCTTTTTGTCCTACAAGTTTTATGTGTTTTTATTGTTGTTGCTATTTCTTTGGTTTTGGGGCCACACTCAGTGATCTCAGAGGTTTCTCCTGGCTCTGCCCTCAGGAATCACTCCTGGGGGTACTCAGGGGACCTTTTGGGATGCTGGGGATGAAGCGCACCCTACCCACTGTACTGTCTCTCCATTCCCTCAAGCTTCACTTTCTTTGTTTTTTTGTTTTTTTGTTTTTTTTGTTTTTTTGTTTTTGGGCCACACCCGGCGTTGCTCAGGGGTTACTCCTGGCTGTCTGCTCAGAAGTAGCTCCTGGCAGGCACGGGGGACCATATGGGACACCGGGATTTGAACCAACCACCTTTGGTCCTGGATCGGCTGCTTGCAAGGCAAACGCCGCTGTGCTATCTCTCTGGGCCCTCTTTGTTTGTTTTTTTTTCTTTGTTTTTTAACAAGATTATTTTATTTTGCAGGGCCCACACCCAGCCGCGCTCAGGGGTTACCCCTCGCTCTGCTCTCAGAAATCACTCTTGGCAGGCTCAGGGGACTATACAGGATGCTGGGAACTGAACCTGGGTCCATCCTAGGTTGGCCACTTGCAAGGCAAAGACTTTGCTGTTGTGCTATCGCTCCAACCCCAAGCTTCTCATTTTAAAAGCGCTTCTTAGGCCAGGACCTTGAGAGCTGCTTTGCATGCAAGAGCCCAGACAGATGACAGACAGACAGACACACATGCGTACATACACATGTACACACATAGAGCCCTTTGAGAACTTCATTGTCCAGCCACACTGAAGCTGGTGTGATGGGGGCTGGTCCGAGGGCAGTTGGTGAGTGGGTGCAGCTGAGACGGGCCCAGCCACATCCCAGTAATCTCTGCTACTGTCTTCCAGGCTCCAGACATAGGGGTTCAAGCCCTCTAACCCCTTCTTTTTTCTCTCTCCAGGACATCTCTGTATCCCCAGAACTCTCTCTGCTGCCTGTGACGCCTCCCCCGAGACCCCACCCTGCATGCCAGAGCCTCCAGCTGCCTCCCCAGTGGCACTTCTGGGACCTCCGAACCGAGCCCCTCACCAGCTCTGGGGACCAGGAGCCTGGTCCCTTGTTCCCACTCGGGGACCCAAGCCCAGCCCGGAACTCTGGCCTGCGGCTCAGTGGCAGCCCTGAACTCTGGTCTGAAGATTTGGAGGGGACCCAGCTGGGTGTCTTCTACTGAGAGTCAAACGAGGCTCAAAGTGGGGATGACCTCTCATCGGCAGTTGACATGCCTTTGGCCAGGTCCCCTTTGTTCAACTGTGATCAGCTTTGGAGGCAGTGGGGGAGCTAGAATGCCCCCCTGTGCGGACTCGGCTGTGCTGCAGGAAGATTCTGGGCTTCCAAAAGGAGACTTGGGGTGGGGAGTGCCAACAACCCTGTTCATTGACAACCCTGTGTCCAGAAGCTTCTATGCTTCCATTTTTTATTTACTGAAAAACAAAGCAAAACAACAGAATGCATTGGGTCCTGTCTGTGTTCCTTGTGCCAGTCTAGGGGTTTCCTACCCCCTAAATAGAGCCTGTTTCTACCCTTGCCTTTGTCATACTCCCACACTCCAATTTCAGGTCTGGGTCCTTACTTGCCAGTGACTGAGCCCCCACCACCCTGGCTTACCCTCTGCATGTAGCAGCCTGTGTCTGCTCCATTGCTGTGATCATGGATTAGTCCTTCCCTCTCACAACCTGGTTTCAGCAGCTCCATCTTTGTGGTCCCCTGTCACTCTGCCATGGGAGGAGGGCTGAGCTTGGAATCACTGACCTATGCTTCTCTGTCCCAACCTTTAACCTTTCATAATTTGACCTTTAGGGCCAGAGCAATAGCACAGAGGGGAGCACGCTAGCCTTGCACACAATTGACCCGGATTTGATCCTTGGCATCACTGCCAGGAGTGCTTCCCAAGTACAGAAACGGGAGTAATCCCTGAGTGATCCCTCAGTGTGATCCCCCCAACAAAAATGAAAAACAAAATTGACACTAATTAATAATCCAGGTGTGGGGGGTCGAAGAGCTAGCACAGCTGTAGGGTGTTTGCCTTGCAAGCAGCTGACCCAGGACAGACAGTAGTTTGAATCCCAGCATTCCATATAGTCCCCAACGCCTGCAAGGAACAATTTCTGAGCCCAGAGCCAGGAGTAACTCCTAAGCACTGCTGGGTGTGATCCAAAAGCAAATAAATAATTCAGGTGTGGAATGGTGAGAGAGAGCTGCACTCCCTACCAAGTCTGGGGGCTGACTCCCAGCACCAGTCAGAGCAAAGAACCTTTGGGAAATTGTATGCTCCCAAATCCTCCCAAACAGTGCTCCTCAGGTTCAGGGGCCTGACATTGTCTGCAGCACTCAGCGGTGCCCAGTTGAGGTGTAAAGTGTGTACCATGGGGACTCCCACTGGGAGGAGCAATTTTATAGCTAGTTCAGTAGGCAAAACCCCAGTTTTTTTTTGTTTGTTTGTTTTTTTATTTATTTACTCAGGGCTCATAAACTCACTCAAGCAGTACTCAGAGTTACTCCTGTTTCTACACTCAGAAATCAATCCTGGCAGGCTCAGGGGACCATAGGATGCTGGAGATCAAACGCCCTCCTCTCTGTGCTCCAGCCCTCCAACACCCCAGTTTTACATCTGGGCTCCAGGAACTGGTTGTGGGTCCAAGGCTGTGTAATGAAGAGGGTGTAGGGGGCTGCACCCCCTCCGCTTCTTCCTGCCTCCGCCGGTTGGAAGGTTCATGCATGGTCCCTGGATAGGGTATGGGGGTCACGACATTGCTCCCCCTCAATGGGAGATCCAAGGCAAATCTGGATTGACTTCAGATGCAAAAAAGCAGGCTGGGCCCAAGGGCACGCCCCTCTCCCTGGGTCTCTCCTACATCCGCCAACCAGATAACGGAGCGGAAGGAGATAATGCAGTAAATTCTCAGCTATGGCTAAACTCCCTGCTGGGCCCTTCCCTGAGATAGTGAGTTGCCTCCTTCCTGGGGGGCGGTTGGCACCAGAAAGTCAAGTGCCAGCCTCAGCCAGCCACAGCCGCTGGACACTGGCGACAGGAAGGGCTGGCCCACAGGCTTGGGTGCCGGGACAGCCCCAGAGGGCCCCAAGGATGCAGCCAGCCCCGCCCCATCCTTTGAAGTTCATTTGGCCATAGAGTTGGGGGACTTTGCAGTGCAGATGCGGCTGGTGACACAGTCCCCCTGACAACTGGGGTGAGGGTACAGACCAGGCCCCCTGGAATCCTCACTGTAGCTGAAGTTTGGGTTAACAGTGACAGAGCTATGGACAAGTGGATCCCCTAAGGTGCCTTGCAGCTAATACCTCCCACCTCCTATAGTCTAGCTGCCTGGGCTACTTGGGGCAGGCAGGCTGAGGTCTTTCTACATCGTTGCTGTCCCAAGGTTGGTGAGAAACCCCCTGGTCATCTTAGAGCCCACCCTGAGTACCTACCATCTTCCCATCTCTTGCTAAGGTCCAACCCCCCAAAACTAGGAGCCTGTCTAGGCTATGCTCCCACTCTGGCCAGGTGGGACCATTTCAGGTTGCAAACAGGTAACTAGAATCACAAATTCACATTTCTAGCCATGAGCCTTAAGGATATGAGGGACCCAGCTCAAGACTCCCCCCAATGTGACCTCTTTCTCCCATGGCTCCAAGGCTCTCAGGGCTTCGAGTGGGACCCCCTCCCTCCAAGCATCCTGGTTTCTGTTAGGGTAGGTACCTGTCCATGCCTGGCCCCACCTCTTGTGGGAACTCTACAACTGGCTTCCCCATATCAGGTAGGTCCCCAGCACTAGGCACTTAGGGGCTGCCTTGGGACTCAAAGCACCGAAGGTGGGTGGTTCTCCCCTGTGTGATCCCGGGACCTTACCCCAGGGCCCTCATTCCCATTAATGCCCAGATGGGGTTTATCACAAGTCTTTGGAACTCCTTTAGAAAATCTTTATTTACATTTTCTCTTAGAAAAAAAAATATACAGATCTGGTGTCCTGGAGGGTCCCTCAAGTTCCAGGATCTCTTCCAAGAACTCATCCTCCAGGGGGAGACCCGGGGGGAGGTGGGGTTCCCTGAGATCAGTGAGGTGGGGCGGGTCACCGGGGTCACCAGGAGGAAGTGATCAAGCACTGGGCAGAGATGGCAGGCTCAGGAGGCCAGACTATGCCTTGGGAGTGAGATGTGTTTGTGGGGGGTCTCCGGAGACGGGCACAGCGGGGCCCAGGACTGCCAGGCATTACTGGTTCTGGTTGAACCAGTCCTGGATGAGTTTCTTGTTGGCTGCCACCCACTTGATGTTGGCTTTGGTCTTCTCCAGGGCTTGCTCCAGTGCCCTTGTGCCGGAGCCGAAGCCTGTGTCCATATTGTCCTTCTTAAACTGCTCCAGCTGCCGGAGAAGGAAGCTGTTCAGTCCAGATCGGGCAGAGAAAAGTCTGCACCCCCAGGGACGGGACCCCAAGGAAGTTTAAACCTGGCATCAGGTGTGGCCCCCCAAAACAAACATGGACTGGCTAGAGCCACAGCTCATAGGGGAAGGAGCTTGCCTTGCGCAGGCCCAACCCAGGCTCAATTCCCGGAATCTCAGGGGGTCCCCTGAGCACTGCCAGGAGTGATCCCTAAGTGCAGAGCCAAGAGTAAGCCCTGAGCACCGCTGGGTGTGGCCCAAAAGCAAAAACCAAATATAAGCACTGAGTGAAATATGAGTCAGAGGGAGAGGGATAGGGGTTGGAGCAATAGCACAGCAGGTAGAGCTAGAGCGTTTGCCTTGCATGTGAATGGCCCAAGTTCAATCCCTAAGCATCCCATGAGGTCCCCAAGCCTGCCAGGAGTGATTTCTGAATGCAGAGCCAGGAGTAACCCCTGAACATTGTCTGGTGTGGTCCCAAAACAAACAAACAAGAAAAAAAAAAGAACACAAGTAGTTTTGGGACCAGAGTGGTGCTGCAAGCCTTAAGGCATCTGCCTAGTGCACTAGCCTAGGACAGACCAAGGTTCGATCCCCTGGCATCCCATATGGTCCCCCAAGCCAGAAGCAATGATTTCCAAGTGCAGAGCCAGGAGTAACCCCTGAGCTTCATCGAGTGTGGCCCAAAAACTAAACAAAACTAAATAAAACAACAACAACAAAAAACACACAGAGGGGCCTGGAGAGATAGTACATCGGTGTTTGCCTTGCAAGCAGCCAATCCAGGACCTAGGGTGGTTGGTTCGAATCCCGGTGTCCCATATGGTC
This sequence comes from Suncus etruscus, assembly GCF_024139225.1. Lineage (NCBI taxonomy): Eukaryota > Metazoa > Chordata > Mammalia > Eulipotyphla > Soricidae > Suncus > Suncus etruscus. The sequence goes on along the minus strand of NC_064858.1, from coordinate 8,672,922 downwards.
CCCCGTACCTGCCAGGAGCTATTTCTGAGCAGACAGCCAGGAGTAACCCCTGAGCACCGCTGTGTGTGGCCCAAAAACAAAAAAACCACACACACACACACACACACACAGAAAGGGATAGACACTGAATAATTCATTCATTTGTGGGATATAAAAAAATTAAGGATAGATGATAATAGCCAGAGACAATAGAGATGAGGGCCAGGAGGACTCTCATGGTAGGAAGCTTGTCACAAAGAGTGGAACAATGCAATTGGGATAGAGAAGGGTCCACTGTGACAATGACAGTTGGAACTGATCACTCTTGATCAGGGGTCCTCAAACTACAGCCACTTTGTTCATAGATTCTTTTTTTTTTCTTTTTTTCTTTTTTTGTTTTTTGGGTCACACCCGGCAGCGCCCAGGGGTGACTCCTGGCTTCATGCTCAGAAATCGCTCCTTGCAGGATCGGGGGACCATATGGGACGCCAGGATTCGAACCGATGACCTTCTGCATGAAAGGCAAATGCCTTACCCTCCATGCTATCTCTCCGGCCCCTTTTTTTCTTTTTTTCATAGATTCTTTTTAAACTATAGTTTGACCCCCTGTTTAAAAAGTTTGAGGATGGGGCTGGAATGATAGCAAAGCGGTAGGGTGTTTGCCTTGCACACTGTGGATCTGGGACAGACCCAGAAGAGATCCCTGGCATCCCATATGGTCCCCCCAAGCCTGCCACAAGTGAGCCTGGAAAACCCCTGAGTGCCACTGGGTGTGGCCCCCCCAAAAAACAAAAATTAATTAATTAATTAAAAGGTTGAGGATTGGGCCCGGAGAGATAGCACAGCAGTGTTTGCCTTGCAAGCAGCTGATCCAGGACCAAAGGTGGTTGGTTTGAATCCCGGTGTCCCATATGGTCCCCCGTGCCTGCCAGGAGCTATTTCTGAGCAGACAGCCAGGAGTAACCCCTCAGCAACGCCGGTGTGACCCAAAAACCAAAAAAAAAAAAAAAACAAAAAAAAAAAAGGTTGAGGATCCCTGAGGCCAGAGATAGCACAGTGGTAAGGTATTTGCCTTGCATGCTGCTGACCCAGGAGGAACCTTGGTTCAATCCCTGGCTTCCCATATGGTCCCCTAAACCAGAAGCAATTTCTGAGCACATAGCCAAGAGTAACCTCTGAGTATCACCAAGTGTGGTCCAAAACCAAAAAAATTTTTTTGTGTGTGTGGTTTTTGGGTCACACCCGGCAGTGCTCAGGGGTTATTCCTGGCTCCAGGCTCAGAAACTGCTCCTGGCAGGCACAGGGGACCATATGGAATGCCGGGATTCGAACCGATGACCTCCTGCATGAAAGGCAAAGGCTTTACCTCCATGCTATCTCTCTGGCCCTAAAAAACATTTTTTAAGGATCCCTGCTCTTGATAAAAAAAATGGGTACTGAAAGGATATTTGATAGTGACACATATGATGCCCCTTCTGTAACAATCAATATTGCAAACTAGTGTCTAAAAAAAAAAAGAAAGGAGAGAAAGAGAAAAATGACTGTCCCAGAGAGAGGTAGGGAAGAAGACGGGAGAGGAACTGGAACAACGGTAGCAGAAAATGTGCCCTAGTGAAGAGTGTTTGTTGTACATTGAATGGCTGAAATTCAACCATGAACAATTTTATAACCACCATGTTCAAATAAGGTAATTAAAAAGGCAAAATGAGCAAACAAAAACCTGAACTCCTGCAGTTTCCCAGCAAAAACATGAGAGTCTGTGTGGTCTGGGAAACCCAAGAGACACCCCCACCCCCCATGGAAGAAACCAATGTCCTAGGCCACTTTATGGAAGAAACCAGTGTCCTGGGTCACTTTACCTGTTTCAGATCATCCTCGGTATTAAAGCGCCTTGTAACTGCCTGTATGAGGTTGGCGAAGGAGAAGGAGCCGCCACCGTAGCTGTGGAGAGATCAGAGGGACAGGGTTGGGGGTGTGCTTAGGTGCTGACGGGCAGCACGGACAGACGTGTCTACGCGTACATTACCAGGGATTATGACGAAAATGTGGAGCCCCCCGTCAGCTGCCTGCCTCCTGCCCATCCCTCTGCACACTCACTCCTCAAAGAGCTTCTTCCAGTTGTACTTCACGAAAGTCCAGGCCAGCGTTTGCCCCAGGGGGTTGCTGGCGATGCTGGTGATGGTGGAGGTGGCGTCCTGTTTCCGGATGAAGTTAGGGTCTAGGGCATATTCCAGGTACCTGTTAGAGACAAGGCCACTTGTTGAGGGGTACCTGCTGTGGTGGGTCCATTTTTGCCTCCCCAGCACCAAACCTTCTTCTGCACTAGAGCAAATACTTAGCTTCTCCAAGTCTCCATGACCTCCTTCTCTTTTCTTTTTAATTATTTGGGGTTTTTTTTTGGGGGGGGGGGTCACTCCGACAGCGTTCAGGGGTCACTCCTGACTCTATGCTCAGAAATTGCTCCTGGCAGGCTTGGGGGACCATATAGGATGCCAGGATTTGAACCATTGTCCTTCTGCATGGAAGGCAAATGCCCTACCTCCGTGCCATCTCTCCAGTCCCCTTTTTTCATTTTTTTTTTATTTTGGTTTTTGGGCCACACCGGGCGGTGCTCAGGGTTTTACTCCTGGCTATCTGCTCAGAAATAGCTCCTGGCAGGCACAGGGAACATAAGGGATGCCGGGATTCGAACCAAGCACCTTAAGTCCTGGATCGGCTGCTTGCAAGGCAAACACCACTGTGCTATGTCTCTGGGCCCCCCTTTTTTCTTTTTTAATTACTGTGTTTGGGGCCACAATGGCTGTGCTCAGAGGCTTTAGACTCTGCATTCAGGAATTCCCCCCAGCAGGCTCGAGGGATCTTATGAGGTGCTGGGTTGATGCGTGCAAGGTCAACACCCTCCCTCCAGCCAATTTAGTGACCTCATCTGAGAAGTGGGGAGGGGACACAAGGCCCCTGGGGGACTCCCACAAACCAAGCGGGGCATCACCTCTGCAGGATGTCCACGTTGGTGCTGCAGGCCAGAGCAGCTCGGAGCTTGTCAGCCTCGTTCACCACGGTGGCATTCCGGAACTGTTCCCAGGCAAAATTCCACTCGGCGGCACCACCCAGGGAGATCGCGTTGCAGTACACGGCAGAGCGCAAGTTGGGGTGGATGATCCTGGGGGACACAGCTGATTAACAGGGGGGTATTGGGCCAGAGGGAGACAGAAGGGTGGACAGGGCACACTCACGTGTTGTTTGTAGGGTCCTGCATCCACGTTCGGTAAAGGTTCTGCACCAGAGTTTGGCACTCCTGGAGCCCACTGGAGCAGGCAGTGCTGATGGCGTTGACTTCATTGTACCTGTCCCAATGGACACAGTTCAGCCCACCAGGACCCCCCCAACTCAAAGCCTGCAGCCCAACCCATACCTCTGGGTGCCCCTGTTTGCTTTTTTGTGCTTCAGGCCTGAGCTTCCTTGGTCTCCCAAGATATTTCGGGGACTTTGAAGAGACAGAACTACATTCTGAGCCTCATACAAGTAGACTCTCCCTGTCGGGCACTGAGCTGGGCCTTGGGACGCCAAACTCTGGGCAGGACCTCCGGGAGAGCACTCACTGGTCCATAAGTGTGGTTGGGCGCTGACTCCAGTCTTTGGTTACAGTTTTGAAATGATTGAAGAGGGGTGTGACCTGCTTCTTCAGATAGTTCTGTGGAGTGAAAAGAGGAGTGTTCAAGAGGCACCGACCAGGCATGCAGGGCTGTAGCCCATACAAAGCCCCAAGACCCCAACATCCTGGGGGTGGGGTGGGGACAGAGTCTAGAAATAAGTGGGATTCTGGGCATCTGAACAGCAGCAGGGATCACCCACCCTCCTTTCTCCCACAAATGCTTGGTGAGAAACATCTGGATGAACCACATAGAACCACAGGAGGATGGGCAGAGTGGTGGGGAGACTGGAGCGGTGACCAGTGGTAGGGCATTTGCCTTACTTGCGGCTGACCCAGGACGGACCTGGGTTTGATCCCCCAATGACCTAAGCCAGGAGCGATTTCTGAGCGCATAGCCAGAAGTAACCCCTGAGCATCACTGGGTGTGGCCCAAAAACCAAAAATAAATAAATAAATAAAAAGAATCCAGAGGCCGGAGAGATGGCATGAAGATAAGGTGTTTGCCTTGCATGCAGAAGAACAGTGGTTAGAATTCCAGCATCCCATATGGTCCCCCGAGCCTGCCAGGAGTGATTTCTGAGCGTAGAGCCAGGAGTAACCCCTGAGCACTGCTGGGTGTGACCCAAAAACAAAACAAAAAAAGAATCCAGGAGGACTGGGAGGGTGTTTGCTTTGCCTACAGCCAACCCAGGTTCGCTCTCCAGCATCCCATCGGGTCCCCCAAGCCTGCCAGGAATGATTCCTGAACGACTGGATTGCCCCCCCCACCCAAAAAAAAAAAAAAGAATTTAGAAGTCCAGAAGGTTCAGAAGGTTCCAGAAGGAATGAGGGGGCAGAGTGCTTAAAGGACCTGTACCCAGGCCCGGAGAGATAGCACAGCGGCGTTTGCCTTGCAAGCAGCCAATCCAGGACCAAAGGTGGTTGGTTCGAATTCCGGTGTCCCATATGGTCCCCCGTGCCTGCCAGGAGCTATTTCTGCTCAGACAGCTAGGAATAACCCCTGAGCACCACCGGGTGTGACCCAAAAATCAAAAAACAAAAAACAAAACAAAACAAAAAAAAGAACCTGTACCCAGAGCTGTCCTCCAACCCTTTGTAAGTGTTCCCTCCCCTGCCCCTCCCCCCACTGTCATTAGATCCTTGTCATTGACAGGGTCCAATCTTTTATTTTCATTGGTCAAATGTCATAGGGGCCCGAGAGGTGGCGCTAGAGGTAAAGTGTCTGCCTTGCAAGCGCTAGCCAAGGAAGGACCGAGGTTGGATCCCCTGGCATCCCATATGGTCCCCCCAAGCCAGGGGCAATTTCTGAGCACTTAGCCAGGAGTAACCCCTGGGCCTCAAATGGGTGTGGCCCAAAAAACAAAAACAACCAAAAAAGTCATTACATCATCTTTTTTTATTTTTGTTTTTGTTTTGTATTTTGTTTTTGGGCCACACCCGGTGGTGCTCAGGGGTTACTCCTGGCTGTCTGCTCAAAAATAGCTCCTGGCAGGCACGGGGGACCATATGGGACACCGGGATTCCAACCAACCACCTTAGGTCCTGGATCGGCTGCGTGCAAGGCAAACACCGCTGTGCTATCTCTCCGGGCCCCATTACATCATCTTTATTCTCATTGGTCAGCAGGACTAGGCTACTCTGGACAAGCCTTCCCCAGGTTTTATTCTTGCCTCTCCAAAGTTTACCAAAGCTGGTAAATAGCACAGCGGTAAGGCATTTGCCTTGCACACGGCCAACCTGGGATGGACCCGGGTTCGATCCCTGGCATTCCATATGGTCCCCCAAGCCTCCCAGGATTGACTCTTGAGCTCAGAGCCAGGAGTGATTCCTGAGTATAGCCAGGAGTGGCCCCAAAGCAAAAACAAAAAAAGTTTACCAAAGCTGCAACAGCAGCTAGATGTCAGAGCCCCTTGTTCACAATACACGCTGCACCTCCTCTAGAACCGCCAGTGTGTGTGTGTGGGGACACTCTCCCCCACAGTGGTATCCCACCAGAATCCATCCTGCCCAAAGCCCTCGCACCTTCATGGGGTCATAGACTTCTTTCGTACGGTCGAACATGAGCTTGAAGTAGCTCAAGCTGTCCAAGGCTGCCTGCCAAGGCATGTACTCGACCTCTTTGCTCAGGAAGAGGGTGTTGTCCAGGGCCAGAGTCACCCCTACCATCCCAGCACTGGAGACAAAGGGAATGACACAGGTAAGCTTACCTCAGGGCCCCCATAAAGTCAGTCTCAGGAGTCAAGGAGTTCAACGAGTCAAGTCAGCCCCAATCCAAAGTGGGACTGAAGAATGAGCCCCAGAAAAACCCTCCACATCGTGGAGGGAGTTTGCCGTGTACGTGGCCAAGGCTGGTTGTAGGCGGCCCAAGTTAGTTCGATCCCCGGCATCCCATAGGGTTCCCTGAACCCTGCCAAGAGTGATTTCCGAGCACAAAGCCAGGAGTAACCCCTGAATGCTGTAGCGTGTGGCCCAAAAATTTAAAAACAAAACAAAACACCGAGACCGACAACCAAAATAGGCCTGGACCTGGCTGTCAGGGACTTCTGGCCAGGGATTCAAGGTTCCGGGGTGACAGTGTGGATTGCTGGGCTGTGGGGGCTCACCTGGACAGCGTGAAGGCATCGTGGATGATCTGCGCACGGTTGATGCTGGGGATGACCTAGAGGTGGCAACAGCGCATGAGCGGCAGCCAAGGGCACCACCCCGGGCCTGTCCTGGGCAGTGAGGGGCCTCCTCAGTCACCCACCGACAGGTCGTTCTGTAGCTGATTCTGAAGCTTCTTCCAGTTGCCTTCATCGTAGTTGACTCGGAAATAGCCAGTCACATTAAGGTTCAGGAGCAGCCACTCGTTGGCGTTGGTTTGGAGAGAATTATTCTGTTCTGTGTGTCCGGGAGGGGGAGGAGGGTCGGGATTCTCAGAAGCGCTGCAGACTCACCTTGGACCCTCCTGGGCCTAAGCCTCAGCCCTCCCACTGGGATCACATTCCTGGGATCCCATAGGGTCCCATGAGCACCGCCAGGAATAACTCCCTGAGTGCAAAGCCAGAGTAAGGCCTACGTCTTGCCAAGTGTGGCCCCAAAACAAAAGTGACTAGAGATGCTGGAGACCAGAATGATAGGACAGCGGGAGAGCACCAGAGGGATGGGGAGTAGCCCAACAGGAAAGGGGAGATGAAGAGAACATCTGGAAGATGGTGTGTCAGGGGCAGGGAGGACAGCATTACCTCTCTCTGTCCCATTCAGCCAGAAAGACTCCTGCTCTGCACCAGCTTTCATCCACGAGATGGGAATGATCCAGAGGTACCTGCAAGGATTAAGGGGAGACCAAAGGAGTCCCAGGGGGTCAGGGGACATGACTAGAGACAAACTTCTGCCCCACCTACAACCCCGCTCACTTGAATGGTGAGGGGCGGGTGACGTTGGACTCAGGGTCGAGGAGGAAGTGCTTCTGGGAGATGGTCCCATTGGTGGTGTCCACAGTGACGACAGGGAAGCCCATCTGCAGGATCCAGCGGTCCATGATGTTACTCACAGATGTGGGTAGTGGGTACTTGCGGTTATCCACAGCCTGTGGGGGTAGGGAGGATCTGGCTCAGCTCAGCACACTTGCATGGCCCCGAAGACCCGACCCCCAGCATTCTGGATCTGGGGAGCTATTGTCTTCCAGGGTCTATTATGGAGCTTACACCCTATGGTGTTCAGTTATCACCTCAAGGCCCAGTGCTTTCATTCCTATACACTCTTTTTGTGGGGGAGGGGGGTTGTATCTGCAGCACCCAGGGCTTGCTCCTGGCTCTGGATTAAGGCATCACTCCTGGAGGGTTTGAGGTTTATATGAGATGCCTGGGGATCAAACCCAGGTCAACACATGCAAGACATGTCTCCTCCCCACTGTACTCTTTCTCTTAGCCCCACCCAGTACTACTTCAATGCCACCCCCCCAAGGATCTTATCTTCCCTACACCTGTGCCTGGCATTTCTAACTGCTTTGCTGACAGCCCCTAGGATTTAACCAAAATCAAAACAGAGGCCCAGGAGAAACTCCAAATACTTTGTATGTGGGGGCTCTGGTTTGATCTCTGGCAATGCATGAACCCCTCCCAAGTACTGCCAAGGGTAGGAAGTAGACCCTTGGCAACATGGTGCTCCCCTAAAGAAATTGAAAATAGGGCCCGGAGAGATAGCACAGCGGCGTTTGCCTTGCAAGCAGCCCATCCAGGACCAAAGGTGGTTGGTTCGAATCCCGGTGTCCCATATGGTCCCCCGTGCCTGCCAGGAGCTATTTCTGAGCAGATAGCCAGGAGTAAACCCTGAGCACTGCCAGGTTTGACCAAAAAACCAAAAAAAAAAAAAAAAAAAAGAAAAGGAAAAAAAAAAGAAATTGAGAATAAGGCAAAAGAGAAGATCTGCTTGGGGAATGGGAGCTGAGAGGAGAGAGAGATGTAGAGAGCCACTTGACTTTGGAGGGGAAGAAAGAGGGGGAAACTGAAACAAGGAAGAGAGGTAGAGGTCAGATCAATAGCACAGTGGTAGGGCATTTGCCTTGCACGTGGCTAATCCTGGATGGACCTGGGTTCGATCCCCGGCATCCCATAGGGTCTCTCGAGCCAGGAGCCTTTTCTGAGTGCATAGTTTGTCATAAGTGTCACCAGATGTGATCAAAAAATAAAACAAAAAAAGGAGGTAGTCCATGGGCAGGTCCAAGGCCCTGCAGGGTCAGCCATCAGCTGTGCAAATGGGGAGTCAAGAACCAGGCTTGGGGGTACAAGAAGAGATTCTGGGAGTTCCCCTCAATGCCAGGAAGGCCACAGAACCTCTTTCTCTCTGTCTCTGTCTCTTTCTCTCTCATTCTCTCTCTCTCTCTCCTGTCTCAGCAGCTCTGAATTGTGAAATTTTCCATGTGCATGAAATGGGGTCTCATCATAATTTTACTATGAAACAATCAGAATTAATCAGACTCTAACTTGCTGACATCTGTCTCTGTCTTTCTTTCTCTGTCTGTTTCTCTGTCTCTCCCTCTGTCTCTCTGTCTCTCTCTGTCTCTCTGTCTCTGTCTCTGTCTCTCTCTCTCTCTCTCTCTCTGTCTCTCTCAAATCTGAACCTATGGTCTGCTCTAGCTGGTGAAATCACCTATCTCTCTCTCCTAAAGAGTTCTTTGAAGTGCTAGCTGTTACCCACCTTCTGCAGGTGGTTCCACAGGTCCTGGTAGACGGTGTTGTTGTAGGAGAAGGCATGGAGGTAAGACTGTGGAGACACAGGGAGACAACAGCAGGTGAGGTGAGGTCGGAGCTGGCCCAGCTCTGCAGCCTGCCCGCTGGGTGCCGGCCCCAGGGACTCACCGCCAGGCCCTCCTTGAACAAATCCTCCGTCAAGAAGGTGGACAGCATCCTGAGCACCGAGGCTCCCTGGGAGTGGACAGGGGAAGAAGGGTCAGAAGGAAGCTGGGGTGGCCTACTCCTCCCTTCACCTAGAAAAGGGGCGCACCTTGCTGTAGGAGATGGCGTCGAAGAGTTCGCTGATCTGCGCGGGGGTGTTGACCTCATTGGCGGGGGTGGACAGCGGGTGAGAGGAGGCCAGCGCATCCACGGCCATCACCCGGTACACCTCGTTCAACACCATGAGGTCTTGCTGTTAAGAACCAGACCGTCAGCAAATTCAGGGAGGAGGCCAAGTGTTGGTCCCTGGCCCCAGCTTTCCCTGGCCCTGTAACCCCACAACTCACCAGATTCCAGTCAGGCTCCGCATGGTGAGCGCCCAGGTACTCCACGTAGGATGCAAAACCTTCATTCAGCCACAGGTCGTTCCACCAGGCCACGGTCACCAGGTTCCCAAACCACTGTAGATGTCAGTGTCAGCCCAGCCAGGGGCCACAGCTACCCAGACTCCTCCCCAGGAACTACAGCTGCGAAGTCCCACCCAAACCTCCTCCCAGCTGCTGAAGCCTCACCCACCCAGCAAGGACAGATGTTGAGATTCCACCCCCAGGTGTTGAAGCCCCACCCACTCAGCAAGGACAGATGTTGGGACTCCACCCCTCCAGCTGCTGAAGCTCCCCCCACCTTGCAACCACAGATGTTGGGACTTTACCCCTCCAGCTGCTGAAGCTTCCACCACCCTGCAACCACAGATATTGGGACTCCACCCGTCCAGCTGCTGAACCCTGCCCCCAATGCTCTTCCACTCTGCCCATCTCTGGTGGGGGCTACCTGGTGCGCCAGCTCGTGAGCAATGACAGTGACCACCCGCTCCTTGTTGCCAATGGAGGAGGAGTATGGGTCGAAGAGCAGTGAGTTTTCACGGTATGTCACCAGTCCCCAGTTCTCCATGGCACCGGCATTGAAGTCAGGAAGGCCTATCTGGTCTGTGGAGGGGGACAGGCAGTTGGCAAGGGATCCCCCCATCTTGCAGGTGGAGCACCATCTGTCCATCCCCAAGAACCCTCAACCCTCACTCACCAGATTTACTGAGCGGGTAGGCAGTATTATAATGTCTGGCAAAGAAGTCCAGGATGGGCCCGGTGACTTTCAGGGCATATTGAGCATGACCTGCCTGGACCGCACTGGGTCTGGCCCAGATCTTGATCTGGAGGCAGATGGGAAGGAAGGAGGAGGTTGGAGGAATTGTGGGGACATGGTTTACGGAGACCCTGGCCAGCTCAGGACAGGTCAGGCCAGGAGGCAGGGAGTCCCGGCTGCCACACGTGTGTGAGGAGCAAAAACCCATTTTTCAGTTACAGAGACTGAGAGCAAAAGAATTTAAGGAACTTGTCTGGGATGTCCCTCAAGCTGGGGCGGCTGGGTCCATCCCCAGAGAGGGCGAGGGGGTGCTCTTACTGCTCCCTACCTGGACCTTATTGGCTGTTTCAGCCTTCTCGCTGTCGAACTGGCTCACGATGTAGGCCAGGAGGTACGTGGACATTTTGGGGGTAGTCTGGAACTCAATGACACGCCAATTGGGGTCTTTGGAATATTCTGTGTCAGGACCTGGGCACAAGGAATTTGGGGATGTGGGGGTGCTTCCCTCCCACTGCATCCCAGCCCAGGGGCATCCGCTTTCCAAGCCTGTGGCCTTGGGTTTTGAGTGACCTCCCAAGTGGGCTCAGGCTTCGGTCCAGGGGCCGCTCCCAGTGATCCTCAACCCACCCAGGCATAGCCCAGCACCCAGGCCTGGGGGTGAGGGCACCGAGCTTGGTTCCCCAGTTGTCCACTCACCCTTGGGGGGCATGTTGGAGAGAGCATGGTACTCTTTGGGGTAGATGAGGGAGATATTGAAAATGGCCTTCATGGCTGGCTCGTCGAAGCACGGGAAGGACTTCCGGGCGTCGGCCGCCTGCATCTGGGTTGTGGCCACCACCCTGCCCAAAAATGGAGTTAGTAGGCACCTTGAGGGCACAGCAGGCTGACACTGTGCCCACCTCTGCCAGAAAGCCTCCAGGCTTCTTCCCTGGAACGAGGGTCCAAGTGTTGATTAGCTTTTCTCCTGTGCCTCAGTTTCCCTAGCTACCAGGGACTCTTCCTTTTTCCTTTTTTATTATTTACTTTTGTTTGTTTGGAGGCCACACCAGTGGGGGGTGCTCAGGGGTTACTCCTGGCTCTGCACTCAGGAATTACTGCTGGCAGGCTCAAGGAACCCTATGGGATGCCAAGGATCAAATCGTGGTTGGCAGCATGCAAGACAAACACCTTACCCGCTATGCTATTGCCCCAGCCTTGCAAGGCAATTTTATCCCCCACCCTGACCCCAGACCTGGGAAAGGGAAGCTGAAAATTTGGGCAGAGTTATCACCTGCCGCACTGGATGGGAGGGGCTGGCAAGGGCTCTGTCCATGGGTCTTGCATAGTCTACTTAGGTTTGATCCCCAGCATCATAGAGGGATCCCCACAAGCCCAGATAGAACCAGAAGCTCTGAACACTGCTGGGTGTGGTCCCCCAAAGAAAACAAAGACATTGAATCTCCCCCTCTCCAGCAGCACTTAGGGGTTCCTCCTGGCTCTATACAGTGCTTTTAGGGGAACCCTATAGGATGTCGGGGATTAAACCTGGGTTGACCCATGCAAAGGCAACTTTCTCTCCACTGTGTTACCACTCCAGCCCCAGCAGCCCTCACTTCTTTTTCTCATTTCTTTTGGAGTGGGGCCCACACCCAGCGGCACTCAGGGCACCATATGGGATGCTGAGGATCCAATCCAGATCGATCTGGGATCAGCCATGTTCCACGCAAATGCCCTACCAATATGCTATCTATCCGGTCCCCCTCACTTTTGTTTTTGTTTTTGGGTCACACCCAGCAGCGCTCAGGAGTCACTCCTGGCTCTACGCTCAGAAATCGCTCCTGGCAGGCTCGAAGAACCATATGGGATGCTGGGATTCAAATCACCGTCCTTCTGGTCCTTCTGCATGCAAGGCAAACGCCATACCTCCTTGCTATCTCTCCAACCCTCATTTACTTTTTTTTTTTTTTTTTTTTGTGGTTTTTGGATCACACCCGGCAGTGCTCAGGGGTTATTCCTGGCTCCAGGCTCAGAAATTGCTCCTGGCAGGCACGGGGGACCATATGGGACGCTGGGATTCGAACCGATGACCTCCTGCATGAAAGGCAAACGCCTTACCTCCATGCTATCTCTCCGGCCCCCTCACTTACTTTTTGACGCCGTTGTCCATGTACTCGCTGCGGTAGAAGCCAGCCAGGTCATCGGCCAGCTCGCCCACAAACTTCGTGTCCAGGTCATAGGTCTTGCCCTGCTGGAGCGATTCCTTGAGGTGCAGCACCAAATACTCGGTTAACTCGACCAGTTGCCAACGCTCGATGGCAGGGGCCTGGGCACCATCCACACTACGCAACACCGGTGCTGTCGTGTAGTTAAGCTTCTTGCTGTGAATGATGACTTTGTCGGTGGCCTTTAAGCACACAAAGCGGGCGGTACTGGAGCCTTCAAACACATAGAGTCCCTGGTTGTTGGGGGTCAGGAAGGGTCGCAGCTGCACGCTATAGGAATGTGGGAACAGAGAGTCGGGCAGGCGGTACTTGTTCCACGGCAGGTTGGGGTCCGGGGTGGTGGCAGCGGTGGGGGGCACGTTGGTGGGGGGCACCGTGTTGCTTTCAGCATTGTTCTTGTTCTTTTCCTGCGAGTACACCACGGACAGGGCGATGATGGTACTCACAGCTGCCAAGCCTAGGATGATCCCCAGGATCCCCACGGTCTTGGAGATGAAGAAGCCCTTGGCCATGGTGAGGGCAGGGGATGCCGCAGAGGCCCAGGGCAGGAGACAGCGGGCGGCTGCTGTCTCACTTATATCCCCTGGTGAGGGAGGAGTCGCCTGGGCAAAGATTAACCAGGGTCCTTTGGTTCTGAGAGGCGAAGGTCACTGGGCTAGGCCAGACACAGTCCCCCAGGCTCCGTGGAGATGCAGCGCCAGGATGCAGGTTTCTGCTGAGAGCAAAGGGCTGGTCACACACAGGCCCTGCCCTGTGCAAAAGGCCGTGCTGGGGGGAATCGATCATTGATGGGGGTGAAAGGTGGAGCTTGGGAAGGGCATCCCAGGATCCAGAGGCAGGAGAAGCAGAAAGGTGGAGGGTCGAGGAGGGGGTGTCTCTGAACTTGCAAGGATGCAAGGTGGAGAACCTGTGGGTTCCCTCATGCTGAAAATTCCTCCCTCCCTTCCTATTTTTGCCTTTTTTATTTTCTAAAGACAAGACGTTTGTAAAGGCTTACCCATTACCTGGTGATGACTGGGAATTGAACACCACACCTTCGACCATCCTAGATATCATTGATTTAGGGGAGGTGCTCAAAGGCTCTGTGGCTAGAAATAGCCCCCCTAATGAGGACTACTAACTTTGCACTCCCGAATCATAGCCCTTATTCCAATTTGTGAAACTGCTCAAGTGAGAAATGTTTAGCAATAAGGACCTTTAACCCTGTCCTTTCCTTATTGTCCTCCATAAAAATCTCTTCCCAGCAGTGAAAACATCTGTCAGTCCACCCCAACCCTGTCCTTGACCAAAGTAGGCAGGTGTAGCTCACCCACAAACAATCCAGCTCCCAGGTGGGGCCTCCCCACCCCCAATGGCTGCCCAGATGGAGTAATTCATATCTTGATTTTTTTCCTTTTCTTTTTTTTTTTTTTTGGTTTTTGGTTTTTGGGTCACACCCAGCCATGCTCAGGGGTTACTCCTGGCTCTATGCTCAGGGGACCATATGGGATGCCGAGATTCGAACCACTGACCATCTGTATGAAAGGCAAATAAATGCCTTACCTCCATGCTATCTCTCCGGTCCCGTGATTTCTTTTAATAGGCATTGATAGAGAAGCTGGGATGAGTCCTGTTTCCTTTTGGTTTTGGGTCACACTTGTTGGTGCCCAGGGGACAATATCTGGTGCCAAGGATCAAGCTTGGGTAGGCTCCATTCAAGGCAAATGCCTTAATTCCTGTTTTTTTTGTTGTTTTTTTTTTTGGGGGGGGGCGGGGGAGGGCCACACCAAGCAGCACTCAAGAGTTACTTCTGCAGCCCGGAGAGATAGCACAGCCTTGCAAGCAGCCAATCCAGGACCAAAGGTGGTTGGTTTGAATCCCGGTGTCCCATATGGTCCCCCATGCCTGCCAGGAGCTATTTCTGAGCAGACAGCCAGGAGTAACCCCTGAGCACCACCGGGTGTGGCCCAAAAACCAAAACCAAAACAAAACAAGAGTTACTTCTGGCTCTGCACTCAGAAATCACTCCTGGCAGGCTGGGGGACCATATGGGATGCCAGGAATCTAACCCATATTTGTCCCAGGTCAGCCACATGCAAGGCAAATGCCCTACCACTGTGCTATCACTCTGGCCCCATAACTCCTAGCTCTCCTCCATCCCCCCATTCTATCTCTTTATCCCCATAGACCCATTTATCTTTCAACTCTTTCTCAGACAAGACGCTGTAGCCACCATGTCAGAGCAAGTTCCTGCCAACCGCCTTTTACCATACCTCTATCCGCAACACTTTTGCCAGCCGATCTGTGATTCCCAGAGGGCCACTAAGCCCAGAGGTCCCTAAATTTATTTCCCAAAAATAAAATTACTCAGGCTAGAGCAATAGCAAGAAGGGAGGGCACTTGACTTGCATGACCCAGGTTCGATCCGTGGCATCCGATATGGTGCCCAGAGCACTACCAGGAATTAACTCTTGAGCCCAGAACCAGAAGTAACCCCTGACACCACCAGGTGCGTACCAAAAACAAAATTAAAGTAAGTGGGTCCTTGGGCCGGAGGGATAGCATGGAGGTAAAGATGTTTGCCTTGCATGCAGAAGGTCGGCATCCCAGCATCCTATATGGTCCCCTGAGCCTACCAGGAGCAATTTCTGAGCGTAGAGCCAGGAGTAACCCCTGAGTGCTGCCGGGTGTGACCCAAAAACCAAAAATAAATAAATAAGTGGGGCCTCGGCCACCAGATGCATCAATACCTTGTGGTATTGTTTCTCTTTTGCATAGGCACATTAAAATGGGTAAATATTATATATGCAAACAAGTTCTTACGTAATAAAGATAGGAACACAAATTTTTTTTTTTTTTTTTTTTTTTGGTTTTTGGGCCACACCCGGTAACGCTCAGGGGTTACTCCTGGCTATGCGCTCAGAAGTCGCTCCTGGCTTGGGGGACCATATGGGACGCCGGGGGATCGAACCGCGGTCCGTCCAAGGCTAGTGCAGGCAAGGCAGGCACCTTACCTCTAGCGCCACCGCCCAGCCCCAGGAACACAAATTTTGTAATGCAGTTAGGCCTTATACCTTGAACATTGGTAGAATGACTTGGTTCAGGCCTCAGAAGAATGGACATTGCCCATATACCCCTGAACCATGGACCATCTACAGAAACAACCACAATTGTCTATAATATCACCAGAAAGCAAATCTCTACCAGGGAAGACCCTACAACTGCCCTGGCATTGACTTACTCCAAAGAGTGTTCTCTTAACACCCAGACAACTTAACAATAGCAACAACCTGCTTGCAGGGCAGGGCTCTCTGCATCTAGTGGGGAGGTGAAACTAGAGGACGCTCCACATCATCCTGACTTCAATAAAGAAAATGAACAAAAAACAGAATTTTTAACTACAAGAATATGATACCAACAACAGCTAATATGCGAAAAATTTCACCGGGACCACAGAGAATGACTCAGGGGTTGGACAACCTATTATGCCTGGAACCCAGAGTCAGTCTTATGCCAGAAAACTTCAAGGGTAAGGTCTCCTTGTATTTAGGCCAAGGCTTTTTTCTCATTTTCCCCATATTTTGCTGGACCTATGCAAACAACAATTGCCACTCTCACACCATTATTACTGTATTATTATTGTTATTTGGTTTTTAGCTCATACCCGGAAGCACTCAGGGTTACTCCTGGCTCTACACTCAGAAATCACTCCTGGCAGGCTCAGGGACCATATGGGATGCCAGGATTCGAACCACCGTCCTTCTGCATGCAAGGCAAATGCCCTACCTACATGCTATCTCTCCGGCCCTGTATTATTTTTTTTTAACTCTTATACTTAAAAAAAAAAAAAAAACAACTTACTAAACTTTAAAAAAAAAGTAACTGTAGTAAAATGCTTGTCTCAAATACAGGCAGGGGATGGAAGGGGGGCATTGGTGGTGGGAATGTTGCACCTGTTTATGACCATGTTTGTAATCATGGTGCTTAAATAAAGAGTTTATATATTTAAAAAAAAGTAAGTGGGGCCAGAGAGATAGCATAGCAGTAGGGTGTTTGCCTTGCACACTGCTGACCCTGGACAGACCTGGATTTGATCCCTGACATCCCATATGGTCCCCCGCCAGCCAGCCAGGACAGATTTCTGAGAGAAGAGCCAGGAGTAACCCCTGAGCACCGCCACAGCTAGGTATGGCCCAACCCCCCCCCAATAGATAATGGGGATGGGGTGGGACAGTAGAGAAAAGCGTTTGCCTTGCTGAGAGCTGACCCAGGTTCAATTCCCAGCATCCCATAGGGTCCCCCCAAGTCTGCCAGGAGTGATTTCTGAGTAGAACTAGGAGAAACCTTTGAGTGCCACCAGGTGTGGTGCCAAAACAAAACAAAAACCAAAAACAGGTAACTCAGGGCCAGAGAGATAGCACAGTGGTAGAGGAGCGTTTGCCTTGCACATAGCTGACCCAAGACGTATGGTGGTTTGAATCCAGGCATCCCATGTGGTCCCCCGTGCCTTCCAGGAGCTATTTCTTTTTTACTTTTTTGTTTTGTTTTGTTTTTGGGTCACACCCGGCAGCACTCAGGGGCCACTCCTGGCTCTACACTCAGAAACTGGCAGGCTTGGGGGACCACATGGGATGCCGGGATTCGAACCACTGTCCTTCTGCATGCAAGGCAAATGCCTTACCTCCATGCTATCTCTCCAACCCTATCCAGGAGCTATTTCTGAACGAAGAGCCAGAAGTAACCACCAGGAGTAACCGCTGAGCGCAGCTGGGTGTGACTCAACACCCCCACACACAAAAAATGGTAACTCAGGCCCCGGTGGAAATCTAAATCTGTCTTCTCTAGAACACACAATTACGTTCAAACACGAGTATTTGCCTTTTGACCCCTAGAGGGCGGCCATCACGTAGTAGTAAAGACAGTTCGTGCCCAACAGCCAGAGGAGGGTAGGCATCCCGGTCCCCTTTTGTGTTACCCTCCCCTCAGGACCCACAGAGGCAGGGCCTGAGCTCAGGCGCTCAACTTGGGGGGTGCTCTGAGTGTTGAGCAATTCCTTCTGAGTCCCATCCTGGTCTGGATGTGTGGAGTTCCTGCAGAGGTGAACAGCCACACACCCTCCAGGCTTGGGCAGATGGCCAAGTGTTCAGGGGAGGAGTAGAAAGTGTGGGGACAGGAGGACGGTGGCATGCCAGGGCCTGCCCCCCCCTCACATCTGCATTTTGCTTTTATTTTGTTTTGATGCTCAGGGCTTACACCTGGCTCATTGCTCAGGAATCCATGTGGGATGCCGGTGATCGAATCCATTAAATCCAGGCCATACCCGGCAGTGCTCAGGGCACACTCCTGACTGCTCTTTTGGCTGGAGCTCAGGAGGCCATGTGTGGTGCTGGGATCAAACCGGGATTAATTTTGGGCAAGGCAAGTGTCTTCCTTGCTTTCTATCACTCCAGACCTGTCACAAAAATATTTCAAGGCATTTTTTTTTTAAAGCTTCAAATGGTGGTAAAAGAAAAAAAAAAAAATCAGGGGCCAGAGAAATAGCATGGAGGTAAGGCAATTGCCTTTCATGCAGGAGGTCATCGGTTCTAATTCCAGTGTCCCATATGGTCCCCCGTGCCTGCCAGGAGCCAGGAATAACCCCTGAGCACTGCCGGGTGTGACCCAAAAACCACACACACACAAAAAAAAAAAAGAAAGAAAAAGAAAAAGAAAAGAAAGAAAAAAAATCAGTGGGGGCCAAAGAGATAGCATGGAGGTAAGGCATTTGCCTTTCATGCAGAAGGTTGGTGGTTCGAATCCCGGCATCCCATAGGGTCCCCTGGGCCTGCCAGGAGTGATTTCTGAGCGTAGAGCCAGGAGTAACCCCCGAGTGCTGCCAGATGTGACCCAAAAACCAAAAAAGAAAAAAGAAAAATCAGTGAAACAGATAGGGGGGGTACAATTGCCTTGCATGCAAGGACAGAAATTTCAGCCCTCATGTGTCCTCCTAAGCTCCAGAGCTAGATGTTAAGGAGTGAGCTAAGGACCAGAATGATAGCACAGTGGTAGGCATTTGCCTTCCAGGCCATCCCTGGATGGACCCCCAGTTAAGATTCCCGGCATCTGGGGCCGGGAAGGTGGCGCTAGAGGTAAGGTGTCTGCCTTGCAAGCGCTAGCCAAGGAAGGACCTCGGATCCCCCGGTGTCCCATATGGTCCCCCCAAGCCAGGGGCGATTTCTAAGCGCATAGCCAGGAGTAACCCCTGAACATCAAACGGGTGTGGCCCAAAAAACCAAAAAAAAAAAAAAAAGATTCCCGGCATCCCCTATAGTCCCCAAAGCCAGACAGCAGTAATCCCTGAGTGCCATCTGGGTGTGACCCCCCAAAAAAAAGGAGTTGAATAAAGCCCAGGACAGAAGTGGCCCCTCCTTCACCCCCCACAGGACTTGAGGTTTCTGCAGGAAGCTGCAGGCGCTTCCTCTGGGACCCTGTACCCGTGGGAACGCTGAAGACCCTGGGGGACCAGCCCCAGCACGTCCAGTTCAGTCCAGCCCAGCCCAAGGGAGTGTGTTCAGAGCTCAGGAGGAAGGCAAAGGAAGCCAGGCCTTGGGGGCAGGAAGGAAGCTGAACTCCAAGATGGGGTGCTGCTGGTGGGGTCTAAAATTGGGGCTGGAAACCAAGCACCCCCCACCCTGAGGACAACCCAGTTCCACTCCCTCTGCACTGCATGACCCCCCCATGTTTGCACCATTGGTTATAAAAGATCTGGGGCACTTGGATGAAGGAGTGGGTGTGGGAAGGGGTGAACCTGCTTTCCTAGGAGGCTGGGAACAGGGGAAGGTAGAAGCATGAGCAGCAACTTGGGTTTTGGTGGGGGATTGTCTGTTTGGGGGCCACACAGGCCTAAGCTCAGGGTTTACTCCTGGCTGTGCTCGGGCTTCACTCCCAGTCGTTCTCAGGAGATCCTATGTGCAAGGCAAGTGCCCTCCCCGCCCTGTGATCGCTCTAGCCCCCAACATCAGCGTGGAAGAGGCCAGCCCTGCTCTGTTCCTCATCCCCTTTTCCAGGTGAATAAGCAAACTCTTGGAGACAGTGGGGGGCACGTAGTCGTGAGAAGTCCTTGTATGTGTGGGGGGAGGGGGTTGGGACCCTCCTCAGAACAAATGGGAGGTGGGGACCTGGTTGTCTCTCAGCTGCTGACAAAGGGGTGCTTCAATATAGGGGTTCCCTTTCCCACTCCAGGGGCTTTGGACTAGGGAAGTTTCCCTAGTTTGGGGGGCAAGCTGCACCAGGGTCACTCCCCGCTGAGTGGGGTTTGCCTTGCAGAGCAGTAGAAACTCCAAGAGTTGGCACATGACCCCCCCCAGTATCAACATAACAGACCAAGCACCTCACTTTTCCTGTCCCTCCCCATTCTGAGTCCCCTCCAAAAGCTTCTAAAGCCCCCCCAAAAATCCCAGATGTTTTTCCACATGTAAGACACTAGGAACCCGTTCTGGACCCCAGCATGGGCCTCATTCTCCCCCCATAAGCCGGTCCCCAACAGATGTTGGGGAGCAGCGACCTTTCCCCAAATTTGGGGTCCCCTTCTAGAAAGCGCTTGTGCCAGACCCGTAAGGGGGTCCCCCCTTCGCTCTAGTGGCCGCCGTCCCCAATTCCCCAGTGTCGCCCTGTGCCAAGGAGCATCTCTAGCCACTACATGACCCACGCACGGACCACGGACCCCGCACCCCGCAGCCCCCCAGCGCCCCACTTGCCTGCAACCGCCGGGGCGCGCCAAACGGGCAGACTCCAAGTTCCACCGGACCAGCCACCGCTGGGGCCACCCCCCCCGCTTAAAAGGCGGTAACTTGACCCCACCAAGACGCCTCCCGATTAACCCCTTCGGACCCAGGACTGCCGCACCGCCCCCCAGCCCTAGGAGCACCCCCAGGGCTGGGTGGCACCTCCGATTCCCCCGCGAGGCCCTTTCCCTCTCCAGACCGCCGCCCCGGGGACCCCGACACATCTGGACGTCCACTTCTGGACGTCCACATCTGGACTGCGCGGACCAGCTCTGGGAATGGGGTGCAGGGAAAGGGTCCCCCTTTTTGATCCGAAAAAAAAAAAAAGAAGTCACCTACGTGTGTCCCCAAGTGAAGGTCCTGGGAAACTGGCGCTGGAACTGGGCTCAAGGATTTACAGTTAGCCCAGAGGGCATCCCAGCTCGGGGATGGGCCAGATTGCTTCTTCCCTTGCTTCTGGGCTCTGGGTCCCCCTGCCTTCCACTTTTGGGGGCCCTCTAAGGCATCCCCAGTCTCCGGGGGAGGGGGAAATTCCCACCGCCCACCTTCCCTTCCCCTTGGAAACTCCTTACTAAAAATTCCTATATGGAACTTAAACTCCCTTTGGTAGCAGCACCTCATAGGATCTGGGGGAGGGGAGGACTCACTCTTTGGAGGAGGGGGTTGTTCTTGGGGGTCCCCTCCCGTAGCTGCTTCCAGAATCCCAAGTTGTGAAAGTACCTTAGGGGTTACTCTCCCTTTCTAGAACCAGGCCCAGTTCAGCTCTGTCCTGCCCCGTCTAGCCGGCTGGCTTTGGACTCTGCGTTCTTAATTTGAAGCTTCTTTCAAACTTCATTCTTTCATTTTCTTTCTTTTCTGCTTTGCCAGACTGGAACCCGGGGCCTCAGAGTAGCAAGAGAGGCTGCTGAGATGGTCGCCTTTTCGGCCAGGGCACTCTGGGTTTATTACTCAACCAGTACGGGGGGGGGGGGGGGGGGCAGCACCTCAGTAGCTTCTTAATTATGCTCTCTAATTTTCCTCTGATCTTCTGAAACAGGTAGTCATTGAAATGGCCAATTGTGTGCAGAGTAAGAGAAGGAGGAGCTGGGAGTCAGTTCCTCAAAGCTGGAAGGGTGGTTTCCCTCCCTCCCTCCCTCCTCCTGGTTGGCCTCCCTAAGGCTGACCCTCAGGCCAGGAACAAGCCTTCCAGAATCTTCCATCTAAGATTGTGGAAAGAGCTGGGGCTAGGAATGAAGGTCATTCTCTAGATCCATGAATGGGCTGGAAAGATAGCATGGAGGTAGGGTGTTTGCCTTGCATGAAGAAGGCCGGTGATTTAAATCCCGGCCTTCCATATGGTGTCCCCCCACAGCCTGCTAGGAGCCATTTCTGAGCATATAACTAGGGGTAACCCCTGAGCCTGAGCGCTGCCGGTGTGACCCAAAACAAACAAACAAACAAACAAAGGACCTCATTAATTCTGGCTGGTCCAGAAAATTAGTCATGGTGATAGTTGGAATAAGTGATGGTGGACCAGAGAGAGAGAGAGAGAGAGAGAGAGAACACAGGAGTTAAGGTGCTTACCTGCCAAGACACCTGCTTCAGTAGGCTTGTAAGGTCCCCAGAGCACCGTCAGGAGTGAGTTCTGAATGCTGAAGCAGAAGTTGAGCTCAGAGTAATGCTGGGTGTGGCTTCCTAAAAACCCAAAACAAATAATGTAAAACCAAACATCACTTAAGTAAAAGCTGGTCTTCCTGTAGGATAATACATATTACTCTGCTACCAAAAAATGCATATGTGAATGAAACCTTGGAAAGGTTTTCAGAAAATAAAATTCATCCTAGGGGGCTGGAGTAATAGAGTAATAGTCCAGTGGGAAGGGCATTTGCCTAACACACAGCAGACCAGGCAGGGTTGGATCCCTGCCATTCCAGAGAGTTCCCTGAGCACTGCCAGGAGTGATCACTGAGTGCAGAGGCAAGAGTCAGCCCTGAGTGCGAGGGAGCAAAAGAGAGAGAGAGAGTGAGGAAGCAAGAGAAAAAGAGAGATTGTCTCAAGAAAGAGAAAAGAGGGACCAGAGAGATAGCATGGAGGTAGGGCATTTGCCTTACATGCAGAAGGACAGTGGTTCGAATCTCGGCATCCCATATGGTCCCCCGAGCCTGCCAGGAGCGATTTCTGAGTGTAGAGCCAGGAGTAACCCCTGAGCACTGCCGGGTATGACCCAAAAACCAAAAAAAAGAAAGATAAAAGAAAGCTGTCTTCCACTATTATGGTGAAGGGCTGCAGTTTGGCTGGCTCCCTGGCGGCTAAAGAGAACCTGTTTGTCCACCAATAAAAGCCCTGCCAGGGAGGATGTGGCCAAGGGAAGGATCCCAGGTGTACTGCAGGCCCTGTTCAAAAATAAGCTGCTCTGGGCGGTGCTCGCTGTCAGACTTTATCTGTCTTCGGAAGCAAAAAGCAGTGGCCAGAATTATGCCCCACAGTGTGGGACAGGTATTGCATGTAGGGGCCCTAGGCTCACCCCACACCACAGAGAGAGATCCTTCAATAGAGCCCCACACATACTTACACACACACACACACACACACACACACACACACACACACACACACACACACACACACACGCAAAAAGAAAGGGGAAGAGGCCTGAACCATAGCACAGAGGTAGGGCGTTTGCCTTGCAAGCGGCTGACCCAGGGCAGACCTGGCTTCAATCTCCGGCATCCCATATGATCCCCTGAGCCTGCCTAGAGAGATTTCTGAACGCCGAAGGGTGTGACCCAAAAACCAAAGAAAAAGGGGGGAAGGAATAAATAATAATAAGAAGCGGAGCCAGAATGATAGCACATTTGCCTTGCATGTGGCAGAACCGGGTTCGACCCCTGGCATCCCATAGGTTTCCCCCCCCAACACCACCTGAGCACTGCTAGGTGCAGACCCCCCCAAAAAAATTAATAAAAGTAGTGCTAAGGAGCTGGCTCAGAGGACTGGGGCATTTTGTGGAAGCCCAGATTTGACCCCTGGTATTGGGTGATCCCCTGAGCACTCCCGAGAGAATCAGGAGTTTGGGGGGGGGGGGTTTTGGGTCACACCCAGTGGCGCTCAGGGGTTACTTCTGGCTCTGCACTCAGAAATTGCTCCTGGCAGGCATGGGGTCCATATGGAATGTCAAGATTCGAACCACAGTCTGTCCTGGATTCGCTGCACACAAGGCAAATGCCCTACCACTGTGCTATCGCGCTCGAGCTCCCAGAGTTATTTTAGATTGGGGTCAGGGGCACACCCAGGTCCTAGATCAGACTTAACCCTTAACCAACTCGACTCTAGACATCGCATGCACCCTGAGTGCTGCCACTTTTAGCCCCTCTGCTCCCCAAAAAGGTTTTCCAAGAAAGTGGGTGTTTCCCAAGAAGAACATGGGGCCCTTGGAGAAGGTTCCAGGAGAGCCCATAGACCCACGGATGAGTGTTTTTCCCTTGCAGAGGGGGATGGAGCCCAGGGCCTGGTTTCGACTGGCTCTAACCCAGAGTGGCTGGAGAAGGTTCCCTCCAAGGTCAGGGTAGAAAGGACACACCACCTCGTGTTACCCGCCTGGACCCAGAAGCTGGTGCTAAGGCATCTCTGAGGAACTGGGTGAGGCTGGGAGAAACCAAAAATGCACCCCAAAGTCTCAGGAGCTTTGAAGAAGAGGCTCTGGAGGCTGGTGTGGCCTTAAAATGTTCATTTACATGAGAAGAGATGGTTCAGAAAGTGCCAGAAGAGCCGAGCCTTCCCTCAGGAATAAAGCAGTGACCAACATCTGCATAACAAACCACCACCCCCATCCGCCTGCCCCCACTTTCTGCAGCTGCAGTCACTCAGCAGGCCACCGGACTGGCTATTTCAGCTCTTGTTTTAGCTCCCTTTGGGTTTGTTTGTTCTTGGCTTTTGGTTTGGGGCCACACTTGGCAGCCCTCGGGTTACTCCTGGCTTTGTGCTCAGAAATCACTCCTGGGGCCAGGGAGAGAGCATGGAGGTAAGGCATTTGCCTTGCATGCAGAAGGTTGGTGGTTCGAATCCCGGCATCCCATATGGTCCCCTGAGTCTGTCAGGGGCAATTTCTGAGCATAGAGCCAGGAGGAACATCTGAGCGCTTCCGGGTGTGACCCCGCAAAAATAAAAAAGAAAGAAATCACTCCTGGCAGGCTCAGGGTTCAAATGGGGTGCCAAAATTTGAACCAGACTTGGCCACGAGCAAAGCAAATGCCCTAGCCTAGCCCCTGTGCTATCGATTTAGCCCTTGCTTTTGTTTATACAGCATCCTTCAGGGGTCACTCCTGGTGATGTTTGGGGACCTGTATGGGTGGTTGGGTGGGGTTCTGCAGAATCTGGTGCCCCAGGAAGCAAAGCCCAGGTTCCTGCACTTTGAATGATAGTGGGGGCCTTTGCCTGGTATTAAAAAAAATATCATAGAAGGCCAGAGAGATTGCACAGTGGTAGGGTGTTTGCCTTGCATGTGGCCAACCCAGGAGGGACCTGGTTCAATTCCTGGTATCCCATAAAAATCCCCCAGCCTGCCAGGGACAATTTCTGAGCACAGAGCCAGGAGTAACCCCTGAGCACCGCTCTACTGGGTGTGGCCCAAAAAAACAACCAATAAATAAATCAATAAATAAAGTTAAAAAATATTTTAGGGGAGCCAGAGCAGTAGCGCAGAAGTAGGGCATTTGCCTTACATGCAGCTGACCTAGGACAGACCGGGGTTCGATCCCTGGCGTCCCATATGGTTCCCCAAGCCAGGAGCGATTTCTGAGTGCATAGCCAGGAGTAACCCTTGAGTGCCACTGAGTGTGGCTCAAAGACTAAAAAATAAAAAAATTAGGCCGGGCGGTGGCCCTAAAGGTAAGGTGCCTGCCTTGCCTGCGCTAGCCTTGGACGGACCGCGGTTCGATCCCCCGGTGTCCCATATGGTCCCCCAAGTCAGGAGCAACTTCTGAGTGCATAGCCAGGAGTAACCCCTGAGCGTTACTGGGTGTGGCCCCCCCCCCCAAAAAAATTCTAGGGTCCTTCATGGAAAACTGTGGAAAAAAATATTACGTTACCACTGAATCGAATGTTACCAATGAATCATTCAGACTAAGGCTTTAGAAATACTAGAGGTGTTAGAGTTATCATCTCTGAGTGGGAAGAACTTTTATTTTTGTTTTGTTTTGGGGCCATACCCAGAAGTGCTCATGGGTTACTCCTGGCTCTGCACTCAGAAATTCCTCCTGGCAGGCTCAGAGGACCCTATGGAATGCTAGGGTTGAACAAAGGCCCCTCCCAGGTCGGCCAAGTGCAAGGCAAAGGTCCTATTACTGTGCTATCAGTCCTATCACTCTGACTCCTGGGAAGAACTTTCTAAGCATTACATAAAAGGAGCCATGGGGCCAGAGAGATAGCACAGGGGTAGGGCATTTGCCTGGCATGAGGCCGACCCTGGAGCCACCCGGTTGGATTCGCAGCATCCCATATGGTTCCACAGCCTGCCAGGGGCAATTTCTGAGTGCCAAAGCCAGGAGTAACCCCAGAGCACTGCTGGTTGTGGCCCCAAAATCTATTAATCAATCTATTAATTGTTTTGTTTTTTAAAAAGGAAGGGGCCAAGGCCGGAGAGATAGCATGGAGGCAAGGCGTTTGCCTTTCATGCAGGAGGTCATCGGTTCATCCCGTTGTCCCATATGGTCCCCCGTGCCTGCCAGGAGCAATTTCTGAGCCTGGAGCCAGGAATAATCCCTGAGCACTGCCGGGTGTGACCCAAAAACCACAAAAAAAAAAAAAAAAAAAAAAAAAAAAAAAAAGGAAGGGGCCATAAAACTACTTAAAAACAAAAATCTTTGGCTCAGGAAAACCCACCCTAGGCAAAGCTAAAATAAAAAGTTTATACTGCAGGACTAGGCCCTATCTTGGTCTGATCTTTGTCCTTGTTTCTGAGCTGCATGCATTCCTCAAGTTCACTACACTGTTAACACTCCTGGCAGAAAAGAAATAGCCAGTAATTTTAAAGTATATGAGGCCGGTCAGAAAGATAGACAAAGGATAATGGGTGGTAGGATGTTTGCCTTACCTGCCACTTACCTGGGTTCGAACTCAGGCACCCTATGGACCCCTGAGCACTAACCAAGAGGAATTCCTGAGTGCGGAGCTAGGAATAAGCCTTGAGCATGCCCAGATATGGCCCCTTCCAGCACAAAAGATCAATATTAATAATGCCCACAGAGTGGGGGTCGGAGAGACAGCACAGCAGTAGGGTGTTTGCCTTGCATGCGGCCGATCCAGGACAGACGGTGGTTCAATTCCCAACATCCCATATGGTCCCCAGAGCCTGCCAGGAGCGATTTCTGAGTGCAGAGTCAGGCATAACCCCTGAATGCTATCAAGTGTGACCCAAAAACAAAAAAGAAACAAACAAAAAATAATGCTCACAAACGTTCGATGGGCGGGAGAAGAGACCAAGAAGCTGGAGAAGGGCTTTATGTGCAAGGAATTCTGGTTCGATCTCCAGCACCCCAGGATCTTCTGAAAACCTCAGGGAGCTATGGATCAAGGCTCAGGGTTGAAGAAGGCTTGGGGCGTGGCTACAAAACAAATCAAGCAAAAAAGCCCCAGCAATGTGATTATATTTTTAAGATAGAAAACAGTGCCAAGGATTAGATAAAAATTTAACAGAACAGGAAATCAGAAGAATCTCCTGCCTGTAAGAAACCAGGCATGGGCCCGGAGAGATAGCACAGCGCACAGCGGCGTTTGCCTTGCAAGCAGCCGATCCAGGACCAAAGGTGGTTGGTTCGAATCCCGGTGTCCCATATGGTCCCCTGTGCCTGCCAGGAGCTATTTCTGAGCAGACAGCCAGAAGTAACCCCTGAGCACCGCCGGGTGTGACCCAAAAAAAACAAAAACAAAACAAGAAACCAGGCACCCCTTGCTGCATTCTGGGATAAGATTTTGACACTGTGAGAGGCCAGAGTTGGCCCAGACACTGGCCAAGGGCCTGGGCAAGGAATTTTGTTGTTTGTTTTGGGGCACTGCTCTCGGGGCTTACTGTTGTCTCTGCACTCAAGAATCACTCAAGCATGGGATCTAACTCAGGTCAACTGCATGCAAGAAAAATGCCCTTCTCGCTGTGCTATTGCTCCAGCCCTGGGAAGGAAGATGAAGAGACCAATTCACAACTTAACCAAGGGGGTGCCAGAGACAAAAGCCCACACTTGAACCAAATTGGGGGAGGCCACACCCGGGGGCACTCAGGGATTACTCCTGGCTCTGCACTCAGAAGTCATTCCTGGCAGGCTCAGGGGATCATATGGGATGCCAGGGATCAAACCCAGGTCTGTCCTGGGTTGGCCACAAGCAAGACAAACGCTCTACCCCTGGGCTATCTCTCCAGCTCCTTGAACCAGATTTAATGTCACATTATGGTACCCCATGTCCTCTAGAAGTGATTTCTTTTTTTTTTTTTTGGTTTTTGGGCCACACCCGGTGACGCTCAGGGGTTACTCCTGGCTATGCACTCAGAAGTTGCCCCTGGCCTGGGGGGCCATATGGGATGCCGGGGGATCTAACTGCGGTCCATTCTAGGCTAGTGCAGGCAAGGCAGACACCTTACTTCTAGCGCCACCGCCCGGCCCCGTGATTTCTTTTTTTTAATTTTAGGGTCTGGAGCAATAGCACAGTAAGTTTAAAAAAAAATTGTTTGTTTTCTGGGTCACACCCGGCGGCACTCAGGGGTTAGTCCTAGCTCTGAGCTCAGAATGTACTCTTGGCAAGCAGGGAGGCCATAGGCATAGGGGATGCCGGGAGATCTAATCCAGGTTGGCTACATGCAAGGCAAATGCCCTACCCTCTGTGCTATCACTCAGGCTTCACTAGGAGTGATTTCTGAACACAGAGCCAAGAGTAAACCCTGGGGCCTGAGAGACAGCATGGAGGTAAGGCGTTTGCCTTGCATGCAGAAGGACAGTGGTTCGAATCCCAGCATCCCATACGGTCCCCTGAGCCTGCCAGGAGCGATTTCTGAGCATAGAACCAAACACACACACACACACACACACACACACACACACACACACACCCCAGGGACCAAGTTACAGTGCAGCAAGGAGGGTACTTGCTTTATAAGCAGCTACCCAGATTTGATACCTGGTACCCTGGATCCCTAGAGTGCCCCGAGTACTGCAAGGAGTAATCCCAAAGTACTGCTTGTCTGACCCCAAAACCAAACACACACATAGAGTTTTCTAAACTCTTCATTATTCCCTTCCTGAAATTCACTTTAAAGTCCAGCTCAGATCTGGAGCGATAGCACAGCGGTTTGCCCTGCATGCAGCTGACCTGGAACAAACCCAGGTTCGATCCCCAGCATCCCATATGGTCCCCCGAGCCTGCCAGGAGCGATTTCCGAGTGCAGAGCCAGGAATAACCCGAATGCCACCAGGTGTGGGCCCCCCTCCAAAAAACACAAATAACATCCAGCTCACCTACTTCCCAAGGGCCAGCTATCTACAGCAACCGGGAGCTTCCCTTGCATGGACTGGAAACCCCAGTGACAAAAGACACCCCAAGAAGGCGCTGAGGAGACCACACAGTCTTGAGGCCCTGCTGTGACAGCATTCCCTTGTATTCCCTTGTTTCTGGAGGAATTCTTATCACCCCAACTCTGGGACCCTGGAAGTGTCCTGGGGGGAGACAGGGAGGGAAGATGGGGGTGAAAGGACTGCGGGTGGAACTCAGGGGGGGCCTCCCCACTTCCTGCAGCTGAGGCCACTCGCTCTTTCATTACTTCTCACTGCTGTTGTTTTCCAGAAATGAGTTTGGGTTTTGTTATAAAAAACTGATTAAAAACACATTTTTGGAAAAGAGAAATAAAGCAGCAGAGGACAAAGAGCAACTTGGAGAGCAAAACGGTACTGGAGAGGCAGGAAGTAGGCCTGTGGATGTGAAGCTGGCTCAGCGGGGTCCTGTGCCCCCCCCTCCAGTAGGGACAGCTGGACTCGGTGCCCAGCGATGGAATGAGCAAGCAGGCCATGGTGGAAGCTGAGCTGGGCTGACCGCTGACTTGGGCCAATCCAGACAGTCTGTCCCATTGCTCCCCTGAACCTCACCTTCTTTTTGTTGTTGTTGTTGTTGCTTTTGTTTTGGGGCCACACCCGGCGGTGCTCAGGGGCTACTCCTGGCTGTCTGCTCAGAAATAGCTCCTGGCAGGCACGGGGGACCCTATGGGACACCGGGATTCGAACCAACCCCCTTTGGTCCTGGATGGGCTGCTTGCAAGGCAAACGCTGCTGTGCTATCTCTCCGGGCCCGAACCTCACCTTCTGTACCTGCAAATGGGCTGAGTTTGCCCCATGCTCTCAGGGAGCCCCACTGCCACATGTAGGAATTATAGGGGGACCCACAGGTTCCTGGACACCATTGAGCTGTGAGCCGAGCAGAGAGCCAGAAGTCAGCCCTGAGCAACGCCAGGTGTTATCCCCCCCCAAACCAAAAGGCTTTCGGTTACTGACAACGGACAGACAGTGAAAGCTCCACGTCTGGTCACTGAGCAAGTCAAGCAGGTCAAGTTCCCAAGCCTCCCGGGGCCGACTAGGAGAAGTGCCAGGATTTTTATGTTTGTTTAGGAGCTGCACCAGGCGGTGCTCAGGGCTGACTCCTGCCTCTGTATTCAGGAATTATTCCAGTGGGTCCACAGGGACCATATGTGGAACCGGGGATGAAACCCGGGTCAGCCATGGGCAGGACAAGTTTGTACCCGCTTGTACCAATGCTCGGGCCTATGGTTATAGAGTTCTTGCTTTGCATGTGCTGAAAGTAAGGAGAGAGAGAGAGAGAGAGAGAGAGAGAGAGAGAGAGAGAGAGAGAGAGAGAGAGAGTGTAAAAGGGAGGGAGGGACGGAAGGAAGGAAGGAAGGAAGGAAGGAAGGAAGGAAGGAAGGAAGGAAGGAAGGAAGGAAGGAAGGAAGGAAGGAAGGAAGGAAGGAAGGAAGGAAGAAGGAAGGAAGGAAGGAAGGAAGGAAGGAAGGAAGGAAGGAGGAGAGAGGAGAGAGGAGAAAAAAAGGAAGAGAAAGAAAAAAAAGGAAAAAGTGGGCCAGGTGATAGCACAGTGGTAGGGCATTTGCCTTGCACACGGTCGACCCAGGATGGACCTGGGTTCAATCCCCAGCATCCCACGTGGTCCCCCACACCTGTCAGGAGCTATTTATGAGAGCAGAGCCAGAAATAACCCCTGAGCACCACTGGGTGTGGCCCAAAAAAAAAAAAAAAAGAAAAGAAGGAAGAAAGGAAGGAAGGGAGAGAACAAAAGAGCAAAGTTATAAAGGGAGGGAGGAAGGAAGAATGGAAAAACCAGAAAAAAATTGCAATTTGCATAAGGTTACTAGTCCCTGGTACCACACTGCAGCTGCCTACATTCCCTCATTCCTCAAACAGGCCAGGACCCACCCAGGGACCCCCAGTATCCCATAGGGCACCCCGCCAAGCCCTCTAGGAGTGGCTGTGATTCCGTAGACCTCTATGACAGGACTGGGGTGCAGGCCCAGGACACTAAGTGGGGAGGGCTAGGAGCTGGGGTTTTGGGAGTTCATGGATCAGGACCAACAGAAACCCGGATCCTGGGCATGCCTTGGGCCACTGTGCCTGTGACAGGAGCGTGGCAGTGACCCCGGCATGATTTCCTCCTGACTGGTTCTGACTGGCATCTGTGTGGGCTGCCAGGGCCAGTGGAGAGAGTAGGAAACTGGCTGTGGAGGGCCTTAGCACAGCCGGCCTTCAGACAGGAGTGGGCCCCCTCTACCTCCAGGCCACACTAAGAAAGTTCAAGAAAAGCTTAGTTTACTACTTGGCAGCTCCCATTCTGGCTTCCCAGCAAGAACAGGATTTGGTCCAGAGTGTGTAGACAATCAGTGGGGGTGCAGGGCCTGGATGGGGACCGGAATATGTCCACTGCCAGGTATTTGAAGCAGGGTCACCCCCACACAGCCTGGCATCTGCTCTGATGCCCAGAGCTCGAGCTTCACCAGTGGGTGGATATTTTTTGGTTTGTTTGTGTTTTGGTTTGGTTTTTAGGGCCACACCCAGCGGCACCCAGGGGTTACTTCTGGCTCTGTGCTCAGGGATCACTTCTGGTGGGTTCGGGGGACCCTATGGGGTGCCAGGGATCAAACCCAGGTAGGTTTCGTGTAAGACCAACGCCATCTCTGCTGTGCTGTGGCTCCAGCCCGAGTGGATATTTTGTCTTCATCTGGGGGACTCATCCCTGATAGTCCCAATAGGTCCTGCCTCTTCCTAGGTGTGGGGGAGTCCTCCTTGGCTGTCCTGTCCCCCATCTCTCTCCAGGCTGCTCCGATGGAGGCGGTGGGAGGCTGCCGTGGCCTGGAACAAAGGCTGAGTCACTGTGCCACAACTGGTGTGGGCAGCTGACCGTGTCATCCATGGGGGCTGTCTCCAAAAGGATGCACTTGGGTCTGGGGGGTCGTGAGGTTGGAATGAGTCACGTAGTACCCTGAGAAGAGGGGATGACCCCAGGAACGCTCACTGTGCCCTGCAAGAAACAGGAAGTGGGTCATCCCCAGGCCCCCTGACACTGACTGGATGCCGTGAATGTGGCAAGAAGCATAGCCTGGCCATTATGGCCACTCCCTAGATGTGGCTCGCTCGGGGCAGGCAGATAAAGGGATGTCTGGAATCTTTTTTTTTTGTTTTGTTTTTTTGGTCACACCCGGCGGTGCTCAGGGGTTACTCCTGGCCGTCTGCTCAGAAATAGTTCCTGGCAGGCACGGGGGACCATATGGGACACCGGGATTCGAACCAACCACCTTTGGTCCTGGATCGGCTGCTTGCAAGGCAAACACCGCTGTGCTATCTCTCTGGGCCCGGATGTCTGGAATCTTTTGTAAAGCTCCTTCAGCCCCACAGACCAGGTGCTGAGCTGAGCCCATCCTATGTGGAGTCCCGTGGGGATGGGGTTTTCACCTGTGATCTGAGGCAGTGAGGTCGAAGCCCCAGGAATCTGCTCCTCACTCAGGAAGTCCTCAGTAGAAAACTCCAGGGCCAAGGACCAGCCCCTACCCAAAACCCAGACCCTATCTAAATCCATTTCCCCTAAAAACAAAGAGGACTTCCTTATTATTATTATTATTATTATTATTATTATTTTCTTTTTTACTTTTTCGGGTCACACCCTGTGGCGCTCAGGGATTATTCCTGACTCTGCATTCAGAAATCACTCCTGGCAGGCTCAAGGGACCATATGGTATGGTGGGGATCCAATCCAGGTCCATTCCAGGTAGTCTACATGCAAGGCAAATGCCCTACTGCTGAGTTATTATTCTGGCCCCAGTGAGACCCCTTCTTATCTCTCAAGTGCCACATATCTGTTACTGGTGAGATTTCCGGGCTTGGTATCTGGGCAGCTAAGGACCAGGGGCTGATTGAGTTTACAAAAAATCAGGGGGGCCCCACAGAGTGATAGCACAGCTGAAGGGCATTTGTCTAGCATGGGGCCAACTTGAATTAATCTCCAGCATTCCATAGGGTCCCCAGGGCCTGCTAGAAGTGATTCTTGAGTGCAGAGCCAGGAGTAAGCCCTGAAGGTCTCAGTAAGAACCTGAGAATCGGGTGTGACCCAAAAAGAAAAAAAAGACTAGCAGGGCTGGGAGACAGTATAGAGGTGAAGGTGCCAGATCCACATCCATGGCCCCTGATCCCCTGGGTCCTGGGAGCTACCCCAGGAATGATCCTTGAGTGCAAAGCCAGGAATTCGCCCTGAACACTGCAGGTTGTGGCCTCAAACAAACCCAAAAGCCAAAAGCAAAGACAGATTCATGAGGTGCAAACATTTATACGTCGTCTCTCCAACTCTGGGAGAAACCCCCCAGGGCCTCCCACACTGTCGGGGTGTCCCGGGTCCCCAAGCTTAGACTCTCAGGCCGTTGGGCCCTGAACACAGTTCCCGGGAGCACCCACAAATAGAGAGGCAGGACGGCCCTTAGCAGCCTGCAAGCTCTTCTGTGCCCCGCACCAGTTTGGTCCCTGCAGGCATAGAGAAAGGGCACCCAGTGCTCCCTAATTTGGGGACTCAGGGTGCTGGACCCCAGGCTCAACTATTCTGAGGCTCTGGCTGGGCTGGAGTGGCGAAGATGGGGTGGGGTGGGGACTCCAGGGCGGTGCCCCATCTTCAGTCCTCAGACAAACTGTGACAGGTTGGGGACCTTGATGTTGAGGTCCCCAAGGTTGAGGTTTCGAGGGATGTCGGGCAGGTTGATGTTCTTCACGGCCGACACAGCACGCGCAGGCGCAGCTGAGAGACCACCCTGTGGGAAGAAGGGGTGTGAGAAAAATGAGGCGTTCAGAGAGATGACACAGTGAGGAGGGCATTTGCCTTGCATGAGGCCAATCAGGTTCAATCCCTGGCGTCCTAGAGAGTCCCCTGAGCACACCAGGTGTGGCCCAAAAACAAAAAATAAAACAAAACCCAAGGGGAGCAGAGTGGAGAAGGGAGGAAAAAGGGAAGGGTCTTTTTAAAAAAAAAAAAAAAAGAAGGCAGGGGCCGGCGAGGTGGCGCTAGAGGTAAGGTGTCTGCCTTGCAAGCGCTAGCCAAGGAAGGACAGTGATTTGATCCCCCAGCGACCCATATGGGCCCCCAAGCCAGGGGCAATTTCTGAGCACTTAGCCAGGAGTAACCCCTGGGCATCAAACGGGTGTGGCCTGAAAAACAAAATAAAAAAGAAGGGATATGGGGCTGGAGAGATAACACAGCGGTAGGGCATTGGCCTTGCATGCAGCCAATCCAGGATGGACAGTGGTTCGATTCCAGCAACTCATATGGTCCCCATGCCTGCCAGGAGCAATTTCTGAGCGCAGAGCCAGGAGTAACCCCTGAGCACCACTGGATATGACTCAAAAAAAAAAACAAAAAATAATTAAACAAATGAATAAATAAAAATGGGGGAGAGGAGAAAGGGGAAAAGAGAAAAAAGGGAAGCGAGGGAAAGGAAGGGAGTTAGGGGGAGAAGAGCCCATCCCTGTCCTGCTTCCTTCTGTGCGGCCACATGCCCACCTGATTGTGGTCCAGTCTGGGGCACGCAGGGCATGAGCTCTGAGCCCCGAATGGGGCAGGTGCCAACCCAGTTGCACAGCCCATCCCCAGAAGTGCCTGGGACACTGAATGCCAGGAGTTCCCTGCAGGGTCAACCTTAACCCAGGCCCAGTGCTGCCTCGGCCTCCCCACTCGGCCTTCGGTCCCACCACGCACCTCCGATTTCTCCAGGCGGTTCTGTGCCTCCATCTGCGCGACTATCTCGTTCATGTTGGTCTCCAGCACCATGCCCCCCATGACCAGCTCCTGCAGGATGTAGTGCACCTAGGGGGCAGGGAGGGCACCTTGGGATCAAGGACACCCCACCAGCTGCCAGTACCGCCTGCTATCCTGCCCAGGGAACACCAGCTTCCTGCCGGTTTGGAAGCCCCGGACCTGGGCGCACTTGGCTTTGCTTGGGCTCTGAGGTGTGAAGCAATGGCTGGTGCCCTCCATGCCAGCCTATGATGTTGGCCCTGGTTTCCTTACTCATTTATTCAACCACACCAGCATCCCTCAGAGAGTATAATTCCTCCTGGTGGTGCTTGGGGGACTCTATAGAATGCCCGGGAATGGTCGCATGCAAGGCCAGCGCCTTCCCCACTGTGCTATTGCTCTGGCCTCATGACTTCTGCTTTCAATTCTGCATCATGATGATAAAGGAGAAATCAATAAGTACAAAAAATCAAACTCCACTGTAGGTGGGGTCAGAAGATATGCCGAGGCCCGGGAGGACAAGGTCAGAAGTGGGGAGTGGAATGTTGATTACCATGGGTCACAATTATAGATGTGTGAACTTCTGGTAAGTCTGTTCTTTTCTTTGTTTTGTTTTTGTTTTTGGATCACACCCGGCAGCGCTCAGGGGTTACTTCTGGCAGGCTTGGGGGACCCTATGGGATGTCAGGATTTGAACCCACCGTCCCTTCTGCATGCAAGGCAAATGCCCTACCCTCCGTGCTATCTCTCTGGCCCCCTTTTTTCCCCTTTTTGGGTCAAACCCGCGGTGCTCAGGCCTTACTCCCTGGCTCTGCATTCATCATTACTGCTGGCAGGCTCGGTGGACCATTATGGGATGCAGGGATTCAAACCACTATCTGATCCTGGATCGGCTGTGTGCGAAGCAAATGCCCTACTGTTTGTGTTATCTCTCCAGCCCCAGTGGGTCTGTTCTTACATGAGTTTTTCCCTGGACCTGGCAGGAGGGAGCAATAGTCTCTGTCTCTGTCTCTGTCTCTGTCTCTCTCTCTCTCTCACAAGATGCATCTGCAGCCCAGTAGGTCTACCAAGCCCACCTCTACAAAGTGCAGAAAAGAGGGTGCACTAAACTCTGGGGTCCCTTAACAATGAATAACAGCAGCTGGAGCACACTCAGTAGTGAACAGGGACTGACTCCTGGTTCTGCGCTCAGGGATCACTCCTGGCAATGCTTGGAGGACCAGCCGGATGCTGAGGATCAAACCCAGACTGACTGACTGCGTGCAAGACAGCACCCTCCCCTCTGCGCTCTCGCTCCGTTCCGTTCCCACATTATGCCTTTACACAAATTTGCTTTTCTTGAGAAGACATTTATTCCCTGTCATTTCCCTGGCTCGGTCCTCCCTCTTCACCTCATTCTCTGTGCACGTTATCACCTGCATGACATGAGCCCGCGCCCGTGTCAGGGCACAGGTAGCCCCGGCATCCTCACATCTGATCTTTGGCAAACACAGTGACTCACAAGGGGTGAGCAAAGGTGCCTGGGAGCAGCGGGCCTCACCAGTTGTTCCCTGGAAACCAGAAGGAAAGATGGCCTCTCAGGAGCCAGAGAGATAGCAGAGCGGTGGGGCGTTTACCTTGCATACAGCTGATCTGGGAAAGATGGCCTCTCCTTCTCCCACTGACTGCAATACTGTTTGGGCCTTTGCTTGTTTGGGGGCACAACATCCTGTTGGCATTGGGGGGTGTCTACTCCCAGTGTTAGAAGGCGACTCTGCAGTGCTCAGGGTCCAGAGGTGCTGGGGATAGTCAGGTCTCCTGCCAATGAAGCAATTACTCCAGCAGTGTGAACCAGTTCCCAGCCACAATTCATTCATTTATTCATTCATTATTTCCTTCCTTCCTTTTTTTTTTTTTTTTTTTGGAGGGGGGAAAACCCAGTGGTGCACTGAGTTAGTCAGGGGTTACTCCTAGCTTTATGCTCCAAAATTATTCCTGGCAGGTTTTGGCGATCCTATGGGATGTTGGGGATTGAACCTGGGTAGGCCACGTGCAAGGCAAGTGCCCTCCACCCTGTACTAATCTCCAGCCTACAACCTATCTCCTCTTCTTTTTTTTTTTTTTTTTTTTGATTTCTGGGCTACACCCCAAAACCCACACCAAAAATGTTAATGCTCAGGGGTTACTCCTGGCTATGAGCTCAGAAACCACCCCCTTGGGAGATTGAACCTGCTGTCCGTCCTAAGTCAGCCAACATGCAAGGCAAAAGCCCTACCATTGGTGCCCACCGGCCCCTGTCTTCCTTTTTTTTTTTTTTTTTTTTTTTTAAATTTTTGGGTGCACTCCCTGTAGTACTCAAAGGATTCCCACCTGGTTCTGTGCCTCAAGGCTCACTCCTGGCAGTGCTTAGGGGACCCTCTGGGGATGCCAGAAATCAACACCTGGGTGGGCGTGTGCAAGGCATACAAATTCCCCACTTTGCTCTCCTTCTGGCCCCAGTGCAGACAACTTTTTCTAGTCCTCCTCCACCAGGCCTGGTTCTGGGTGTGTGGATAAGGAGTGGGGGTGGGGAATGGGGCCTAGTGGGGCCTCAAGACAGGTAGGTGCCAAACTCCAGAGGTGGGGAAGTGAATTCACCTGTTAGTCATCTCGCCCTGGCCCTCAGTTTTCACCTTCCCACTTCAATCATTCTGGAAAGAAGTAGAAGAGGGCATGTGTGGCTGCTCCAGCCCCAAAGTTCAGGGTCTTATCGAGGTTTGAAGCACAGGACTGCGGGGGTCTGTCCCAAGCCTCTGTCCATCCCTCATGGTGGTTAAAGCTATAAGGGAGCTGCAGAAGCCGGGTCCATGCACTCACCATGAAACCACGGAGTGGGCACTTCGCCAGGGGCCCTGCATGCCAGAGCCATCAGGATTTGTTTTGTTTTGTTTTTGATCTGTTTTGTTTGCTCTTTGGTTTGGGGCCACACCCAGCAGTATTCAGAGGTCATTCCTGGCTCTGTACACTCAGAATCATTCCTGCTGATGCTCAGGAACCTTACTCCTGGCTCTGCACTCAGAAAGCATTCCCTGGCAGGCTCAGAGGGATCCTCTGGGATGCTGGGGGATCAAACCCCAGTGTGAACTGTTGTGCTAAGCAAACGCCCCTCTCCCTTGTGCTGTCGCTCGGACCCCAGTACTGGCTGTTTTGGACCAACTTCCCCTTTGCTTTGCCCTGTTCAATGGAAGGCTGAGCTGCCCTAGCTGAGCCCACACAGAGGAAGTAAAGAGACTGGCCGTTCCCAGAAAGTTCCTCTGCCCCTGCTCTCCTCCCTATTGGCATCTCAGCCCCACACTGGTGGCCCTCCCCAGGGTGCTCCTGACTTCTTTCCTTCAGGCTCCTTCCTTCTGGGGACCAAGTGTTCCTTGGCTGACAGACCTGGTTGAGGCCTAACAGAGTGGGGGCCATCAGGACTCAACCCTACCCCCCGCCCCCAGAACTGAACGAAACGGGCAGCATCTGAAGAATTCCACCAAGCACCAGATCAAGTGGAAATCTGTCCCCCGAGAACCCCCAGTCACTTGACACCCCCAGCACCACGGAGACTGATGAGAGACTCATGACAGACGTGTGGGGGCAGCCAAGAAGGCTGAGTCAGCTCACGCCTGCGCTTCACCTGGGCCTTCCCCTCTGCCCAGTGTCTGCGGACAACCCCATCCCCGCATGCACAGAAGTGACACCCAGGGTCCAGAATGCGCCTCATCTTTTTTTTTGGGGGGGGGGGGGATTTGGGTCACACCCAGCAGCGCTCAGGGGTTCCTTCTGGCTCTTCACTCAGAAATCGCTCCTGGCAGGTTTGGGGGACAGTGGGATTTGACCTGCTGTCCTTCTGCTGTGCAAGGCAAATGCCCCTACTTCCATGATATCTCTCCAGCCCCTAGGTTCACCTCATCTTATTGTCAACACAAACCCCTTTTCTGGCTGGAGAGATAGCACAGCGGTAGGGCATTTGCCTTGCATGCAGCCAACCCAGGAGGGACCCAGGTTCAATTCCCGGCATCCTATATAGTCCCCCAAGCCAGCCAGAGTGATCCCCTGAACACTGCCAGGTGTGGCCAAAAAAAAAAAAAATCCCACATTTTGGGGGGAGAGGCCACACCTGACAAGACTCCAGGTTTACTCCTGGTTTTGTGCTCAGAGACGGACCCCTCCCCCTGGCAGGCGAGGTGGAGGGGGGTGGTGCTGGGGATGGCATCGGGGCTGGCCTGTCAGTCAGGCAAGCGCCTTAACCCCTGACACCCTCTCCGGTGCTTTCCCCAATAGACTTAGGAGTCACAAGAGTGTTCTGCACTAGGAGGAGGAAAACAGATAAGACGTGGACCCTGCCTCGTGGTGAGCATCATAAAGCACTATTAAATGATCCCTAATCAAAGGCCAGCCAGGTCCAGGCAACATGACCCAAGTACAAAAATGCCAGAAAGTTCAGATGAGGTTAGAATTTGAGTTGGGGTGTAGGGGGAGATGGTCCGAGGGGTCTTGGCAAGGGTCTGAGCAGGGAGGGGTACTGCCTTCACACGGCTGATCGGGGTCGATCCCCAGCATCCCGCAGGGTCCCCCCAAGCATCTGCCAGGTGTGGCCTGCCAAGCAAAAAGTCAGGAGTCCACCCCTGAGTATCACTGGGGCTAGGCCCCAAATTAAAAACAAAAACAAGGAGATAAAATCTCCTGACTCTGTCTAATAGAGTCAGCAAAGTTTAATCTGTTGCACCTCGTGTCTTCCTCAAGTTGTTGTTGCCCCACCCAGCCTGTGCTTGCTCCTGGTCTCTAGGCTAGGGGATCACCCCTGGCAGGATTGTTATGGGGGATCACATGGGGTGTTTGGGGAGTGAACCCAGGTCAGCTGTGTGCAAAAGCAAGCATCTTTTCCTCCTGTACTGTTGCTCTGGCTGTGTAAAACAAGTTTTTAAAACATGTTCTCATAGGACTATCCCTTCTGGGCTCCTGTTTCCTCAGTCTCATTTCCTGGAACCACCTAGAAGCTTGGCTTATGCTGGGTACACAGGAGCCAAGCCTTGTCCCTTAATGATGTCCTCCAGTTTGGTTTCCACCACCCTGTCAGCCCCAAAGACGGAGGTGGGTGTGGAAAGAAGAGGGTATTCCGGAGGTGCTGTGAGGAGCCCCAGACTCTGTTTACTAGTTAGATAATTTGGAAGAGACCCAGATGCCTACTTCGAAACTGCCGCTTCTTCCTCTAAAAGGCCAGAAATGTCAGTTTTACAGACCTGATGAGCTAGTTAGTCTAAGGAACAAATACAGAAACATGTCCAGGGCTGGGCCAGGTGTGGCCCCAAATCCCAAGCCCAATTGGTAAAAATAAAAGCCTTTTTTATCCAGACACAAACTCTAATCATAAATAATCAGGGATGGGCCCTGAGTTCTTTTTTTAAATCCAAGTAAACCATGAAATGCCATGAATGATAGATAAGGTAGAAAGAACGTAACCTGAGACGATGAAATCACAAGTATTACCAACAGCGGGAATCTAAGATATAATACAGTCCCATCCCACCACAAAGAGCCTCTGAAGTCACACATTAAAGTCCCTGGGGACCCTCTGCGCCCCAACAGAAACCCCCACCCAAAGGGGCAAAAGCATGTTGAGGGGTTCCCACCCCACAGCGAGCAGCAGAGGAACAAGTAGAAGACAAGGCTAAGACAGCTCCTCTGAGGTGGGCACTCCCAATGCCCTTACACAGCTTCAGGGCACACACTTCGAGCTGAGCAGGGAGGAAGGAGTCCTTAACAGGAACTGAGCCTGGAGGGGGTCTAGAAATGGGATGGAGGCAGGGGAGGGGCTCTGGATTCCACAGGCAGAGGGGAGGATGGAAATGGTAGGGCAAAGCAGAGAGGGATGTCCTGGGCAGATGAAGGGAGATGGGCCACCCTATACCCTATAGCCAGGCCCTGACCAGAACAGGAAGGCCCAAAACAGGATGAGGGACAGGGCAAAATGGCGGACAGGAAATCCTCCTTCCAGGATTGTCCACTCAGGACAGAGTGTCTAAGATAGAGTGCAGAGCTCTTGGGAGGAGGAGGAAAAGGGGGAGGTAGAAATAACTGAGGATTTATCAGCTCCCAGTGTAGAACCTGAAGCAGCAGACAGGGCAATCTCAGTGTTTACTGTGCCAGGCAATAAAACCACCACCCCTGGGCTCAGCGCTACCTCCCACGGCAAATGCAGTTCTCGCCAGCCTCCCTGAGCCCCTCTGTGCCACCATCTGGCCCTGTTCTGTCCTGGGCTCTGCTGACAGGCCTCAGCCGACTCTGTCCCTCGGACTCCAGCACTAGGGCATCCCACTGGGCTCAGGCTATGGCATGATAGGCCCTTGGACTAGGCCCCACACTTTTTTTTTTATTATCTTTATTTAAACACCGTGGTTGCAAATATGATTATAGTTGTATGATTACAGTCATGTAAAGAACGCCCCCCTTCACCAGTGCAACATTCCCACCACCAATTTCCCAGATCTCCCTCCTCCCCACCCCCCCACCCCTGTACTCGAGACAGACTTTCTACTTTCCTCATTCATTCACATTGTTATAAATTTCAGTGTAGTCATCTCTCCAACTGCACTCATCACTCTATGTGATGAGCTTCATGTCATGAGGTGCACCTACCAGCCCTCATCTCTCTTTCTCTGACATACTGTTAAAAATGTCTTTCATTTTTCTTAAAGCCCATAGTTGAGTGAAACCATTCTGCATCTTTCTCTCTCCCTCTGACTTACTTCACTCAGCATAACAGATTCCATGTACATCCATGTATAGGAAAATTTCATGACTTCATCTCTCCTGATGGCTGCATAGTATTCCATTGTGTATATGTACCACATTTTCTTTAGCCACTCATCTGTTGAAGGGCATCTTGGTTGTTTCTAGTCTGGCTATTGTAAATAGCGCTGCAATGAATATAGGTGTAAGGAAGGGATTTTTGTATTGTATTTTTGTGTTCCTCGGGTATATTCCTAGGAGTGGTATAGCTGGATTATATGGAAGCTTAATTTCCAGTTTGTGAAAGAATCTCCATATCGCTTTCCATAAAGGTTGTACTAGATGGCATTCCCACCAACAGTGAAAGAGTTCCTTTCTCTCCACATCCCCACGAGCACTGCTTGTTTTCCTTTTTTGTGATGTGTGCCGATCTCAGTGGCGTGAGGTGGTACCTCATAGTAGTTTTGATTTTTATCTCCCTGACGATTAGTGATGTTGAGCATCTTTTCATGTGCCTTTTGGCCATTTGCCTTTCTTCTTTTTCAAAGTGTCTGTTCATTTCTTCTCCCCATTTTTTGATGGGGTTAGTTGTTTTTTTCTTGTATAGTTCTGTCAGTACCTTGTAAATTTTGGATATTAGTCCTTTATCTGATGAGTATTGGGTGAATAATTTCTCCCACTCAGTGGGTGGCCTTTGTATTCTGGGCACTATCTCCTTTGAGA
Organism: Suncus etruscus; assembly: GCF_024139225.1. NCBI lineage: Eukaryota > Metazoa > Chordata > Mammalia > Eulipotyphla > Soricidae > Suncus > Suncus etruscus. The sequence continues at coordinate 8,631,092 of NC_064858.1, read as the reverse complement.
TGCAGAAGCTTCTCAGCTTAATATAGTCCCATCTGTTTATCTCTGCTTCCACTTGTTTGGAGAGTGCTGTCTCCTTAAAGATGCCTTTAGTCTCAATGTCCTGGAGTGTTTCACCTACATGTTGTTCTATATACCTTAGAATTTCAGATCTGATATCAAGGTCTTTAATCCATTTGCATTTTACCTTTGTACATGGTGTTAGCTGAGGGTCTGTGTTCGCTTTTTTGCAAGTGGCTAACCAGTTGTGCCAACACCACTTGCTGAATAGGCTTTCCTTGCTCCATTTAGGATTTCTTGCTCCTTTATCAAAAACTAGGTGGTTATATGTCTGAGAAACCTTCTCTGAGTACTCAAGCCTATACCACTGGTCTGAGGGTCTGTGTTTATTCCAATACCATGCTGTTTTTATAACTATTGCTTTGTAACACAGCTTAAAATTGGGGAAAGTAATGCCTCCCATATTCCTTTTCCCAAGGAGTGCTTTAGCTATTCGAGGTTGTTTATTGTTCCAAATGAATTTCAGAAGTGTATGATCCACTTCTTTGAAGAATGTCATGGGTATCTTTAGAGGAATCGCATTAAATCTGTACAATGTTTTTGGAAGTATTGCCATTTTAATGATGTTGATCCTGCCAATCCATGAGCAGGGCATGTGTTTCCATTTCTGCGTGTCCTCTCTTATTACTTGGAGCAGTGTTTTATAGTTTTCTTTGTATAGATCCTTCACATCTTTAGTCAGGTTGACTCCTAGATATTTGAGTTTGTGTGGCACTAATGTGAATGGGATTGTTCTCTTAATGTCCATTTCTTCCCTATCATTATTAGTGTATAAAAAGGCCATTGATTTTTGTGTGTTAATTTTGTAGCCTGCCACTTTGCTATATGAATCTATTATTTTTAGAAGCTTTTTGGTAGAATCTTTTTTTTTTTTTTTTTGGTTTTTGGGCCACACCCGTTTGACGCTCAGGGGTTACTCCTGGCTATGTGCTCAGAAATCGCCCCTGGCTTGGGGGGACCATATGGGACGCCGGGGGATCGAACCGCGGTCCTTCCTTGGCTAGCGCTTGCAAGGCAGACACCTTACCTCCAGCGCCACCTACCCGGCCCCTTTGGTAGAATCTTTAGGGTTTTCTAAGTAGAGTATCATGTCATCTGCAAACAGTGAGAGCTTGACTTCTTCCTTTCCTATCTGGATTCCCTTGATATCTTTTTCTTGCCTAATCACTATAGCAAGTACTTCCAGTACTATGTTGAATAGGAGTGGTGAGAGAGGACAGCCTTGTCTTGTACCAGAATTTAGAGGGAAGGCTTTTAGTTTTTCTCCATTGAGGATAATATTTGCCACTGGCTTGTGGTAGATGGCTTTAACTATATTGAGAAAGGTTCTTTTTATTCCTATCTTGCTGAGAGTTTTCTTCAAGAATGGGTGTTGAACCTTATCAAATGCTTTCTCTGCATCTATTGATATGACCATGTGATTTTTATTTTTCTTGTTGTTTATGTTGTGTATTATGTTGATAGATTTATGGATGTTAAACCATTCTTGCATTCCTGGGATGAAACCTACTTGATCAAAGTGAATGATCTTCTTGATGAGGCACTGGATCCTGTTCACCAGGATTTTGTTGAGGATCTTTGCATCTGTGTTCATCAGGGATATTGGTCTGTAATTTTCTTTTTTGGCAGCATCTCTATCTGGTTTTGGTATTAAGGTGATATTGGCTTCATAAAAGCTATTTGGAAGTGTTCCTGTTTTCGATTTCATAAAAGAGCCTGGCCAGGATTGGTAGTAGTTCCTCTTGAAAGGTTTGAAAGAACTCATCCGTGAATCCATCAGGGCCTGAGCTTTTGTTTTTGGGCAAATTTTTGATTATGGTTTTAATTTCCTCAATAGTGATGGGGGTGTTTAGATATGCTACAGGCCCCACACTTTTAGCCTGAAACCCACCCTGGATAGCACCCTCTGCCTCAGGACCGGCTAGTCCAATGCCTCGCTCACCTTCCCATCTCTAGGCAAATGTCACCCCACGACAAGGCTGGTCAGCCTCTCTGGACTCATTTCTACGCGCTTTTGCTTCTAGGACATTGAACATGTGGTCAGGCTATGTCTGACATGCTGTCTGAGAAGCAGAAGCAGTGGTCAGGGCATGCCCAGGTTTGAGCCCCGGTACCCCACAAGTAAAAATAGGGTACTGCTGAAACTGTTTCACTCTGGATGCCACTTTTTGTTATTGTTATTTTGGGGCCACACTCAGGGGGCTCCTATGCAGTGCTGGGGACTGAACACAGGTACATTACAGGCAAGAACCCTACCCACTGTCCTCTCTCTCCAGCCCTTTTCTTCCTTTTTAAACAAGATGCAGAAGGGCCAGAGTGATAGCACAGCAATAGGGAGTTTGCCTTGCATGCTGCCGACATGGGACAGATCCTAGTTCGATCACTGGCATCCCTTATGGTCCCCTGAGCCTGCCAGAAGTCATTTCGGTTTTTTTGTTTTGTTTTCATTTTTGGGCCACACCCGGTGATGCTCAGGGGTTTCTCCTGGCTATGCACTCAGAAATCGCTCCTGGCTCAGTGGACCATATGGAATCCAGGGCTCAAACCCAGGTCATTCCTGAGCAGCTGTGCGCAAGGCAAATGCCCTATCACTGTGCTGTTGCTCCCAGCCCTGCCAGGACTCATTTCTGAGGGCAGAGTCAGGAGTAACCTCTGAGCACCAACAGGTGTGGCATAAATAAACAAACAAACAAGTTGCTAAGATATCAGAAATAGTGGGAAATCAGCATTATTAGTCTCAGCCAGTTTTCCTGAGTGAGGCAACAGCAGCTTTGGAAACATTCTGCCACAAATTTCTCACCTACCAAAAGGCTCATCAGAGCAGGATGGGGGAAGTGATAGAACAAGATGTGGGCCTGGCCACCCTGTCTCGAAAGAATTAAACCTCAAGGACAGCGTCTCATTCATCCGGGCCCAAACTGCTCCCACTGGGCCACCAAAAATGCAATGAAAATAGGGCCTTGGGGCCAGAGAGATAGCATGGAGGTAAAGCGTTTGCCTTGCATGCAGAGGGACAGTAGGTAGTTCGAATCCCGACATCCCATATGATCCCCCGAGCCTGCCAGGAGTGATTTCTGAGCATAGAGCCAAGAGTAACTCCTGAGTACTGCCGGGTTAACCCCCTCTCCCCTCCCAAAAAAAAGAGAAAACACAGCCTCACTGCAGCCCATTCCCAGAGATGAGGGAGTGGAATGCTGAGGGGTGTGGTGGGCTCTCAGGTCTCCCTCTCTATCTTGGAGGGACCCCAATGACAAGCACTGCTGGCCAGACATGCGTGCCCCAGCTCACCTCACCCTTCAGCTGGCATGTTCCCAGTTCAGTAGCATCTACTTAGCGGGGAAAAACTCATGCTGGGAGGACTTGCGGGCTCCGGTCCAGTCCAGAGCATATGTTCTGACTCTCCCAAGACAGTCCTCTGGCTCAGCAAAATCCATGAAAAGAAGGGAGCCACCTCCCAACACCACCAGCGAGTGGGGACTCAGGACCAGTTCTGAAATTCAGTTTGTGCCTAGCCCTGCCTTCAAAACTCTGGGTAGTCCCACTTCATGTGGGCAAAAACTCAACTCACCCCAATCAATACGACCCCAAATTCAGCCAGGAGCGGGAGCTGTCTTTGAGGGTATCGAGGCAAAAGGGAGCAGGGGGAGCCTGTTTGATCTGAGTGGGAACAGAGAATCTCCAAACGGTCCTGCCTGGAAAGCAACATCCCAGACCAGAGCCAGCAAGTATGGAGTAGTTCTTATTGCCTGCCCGAGCACCCATGTGCAGCAGAGTAAAAGGCTGCAGTAAAATATTACCATACTAGGAGGCCTGAGAGCACAGCAGTAGGGTGTTTGCCTTGCACACAGCCGACCCAAGGCGAATGGTGGTTTCGAAACCCGGCATCCCATAGGGTCTCCCGTGCCTGCCAGGAGCGATTTCTGAGCGCAGAGCCAGGAATAACTCCTGAGCACCACCGGGTGTGAGCCAAAAATAAAAAATCAAATCAAATATTAGTGTACTAGAGTGTGGCAGATTATCAGAGCTGGTGCACTTTTGCGCACTGTGGAGCATGCACCTAGTCCTACACATTCAACCCTCTGTGTGTGGACTGAAGGACTACAAGCACACGGCTGACAAACCTTCTAAACCACAGAAAGGCTTCCTGGTTCCTGCCATAGTTGTGGCCACGTTTCAGAATGCTCAAGGCCAGGAATTCTGGACAGAGGCGTCCTGAGGCTGCAAGAGCTAAAAATAGTTTTATCGAGCGCAGGCGAAATGAGTCAAAGTAGCTCAAAGGACTTGCTGCATCTTCATGTCAGAACCAATGAGAAGGAATATGCGTTTATGATCTTTTATCTGCGATGAAAGCTAAGCCCAATAAAATCGAGGGGACGAGAATGACTTTACTGCCTCAGTTGGTTACATGCAAATATTTGGAGAGCAATAATAGATGACGAGGCAAAAAGTCAGCAATTACCTCTGGATGTGGAGAAAAACTTTGGGTCCATTAAAAACCTTTGCCTGGGGATCAGAGCGATAGTACAGCAGTAGGGCATTTGCCTTGCACGAGGTCAACCTGGGACGGACCCGGGTTCGATCCCCTGCATCCCCTATTCTCCCCCAAGCCTGCCAGGAGTGATTTCTGAGCACAGAGCCAGGAGTAGCCAGGAGTAACCCCTGAGCACTGCCAGGTGTGGCTCCCAAACAAACAAACAACAACAACAAATAAAAACCCTCAGCCTAATGGGAAAAAAAAAGAAACGTCCCCCATCTCATTGGCTTTTGGGCCATACCCAGCAGCGTTCAGGAGTGACTCAGGGCTCTGTGTTTAGGAATTAATCCAGTAGTGCTCAGCGGATCCTACAGGATGCTGGGGATTAAACCTGGGTCAGTGCGTGTAAGAAGGCCAGCACTCTCCCACGTCCTACGGCTCCGGCCCCAAAGTGGAAAGCCAAATCTGGCATCACATATGCCATCCCACTCCCACCCCAGAGAAGGACCAAGTGTATCCACCCCACCAACCTGCTGCTGCATGGTCTGGGTCTGACCTTCCTCAAGGTCTTCATTCCCCCCTAAATGTTGGGGTGTTGGGCAGCTGCATTCCCAGCTATGTGCCACACAGCAGGCACCAAGATGGACTGGCCATATCCAAGTGCCATTAGTTGCCAGGTGAAGGAGCGTCCCTTCAGCCGAGGCTATTCTACAGAGTCATAAGCTAAAGGAAAACCACGACTGGGATCAGAGAAATAGCATTCATTTTGCACGTGGCCAACCAGGTTCAATCCCCGGCATCCCATAAGGTCCCCTGTTCCTACTGGGAGTGATTTCTGAGCACGGAGCCAAGAGGAACCCCTGAGCATCACTGCATGTGCCCACTCCCCAAAAAAAGAAAAGAAAAGGCGTGACTGAGCAGGGCTGAGCTACAGTGGGCTCCCCAGGGCGCATTCTAGGTGCCACCTATCTCCACGGGGGAGAATGAGAAGCGGGTGTTGTCATTCAGAGCAGGTTAGGCCAGAGGTCATGCCAGTTATGCTGGCAATACACATGAGAGTGTGGACTCTGGCCCGCTGCAGCCTGGCTATGATGGATGGAGCCTGTAAGTCTCAGACCGCCTTCTGCTCCATCCCCTCCTGTTGCTCTGAGATCCTGTGGAATAAATATGAATTTCCCTAGTGAAGCGAAAGCTCTGGGGTCAGACTTGCCTCAAAGACCCTCCCTACCACTAAAACAGGCCTCAGAAATTCATGATAGAACTGACATGAGTTGGGGCTGGAGTGATAGATAGCACAGCGGTAGGGCATTTGCCTTGCAAGTAGTGATCCGGAATGGACGGTGGTTTGAATCCCAGAATCCCATATAGTCCACCAAGCCTGCCAGGAGCGATTTCTGAGTGCAGAATAACTCAGGAAACTCAGTAACTCAGGAGTAACCCCTGAGCACCACTGGGTGAGGGCCCACCCCCAAAAAAACAACTGACATGAGTCTATGGGCTTCGCTTTCCCAAACAGTCTGTTGAAAGATGAACTATGAGGGTCAGAGTGACAGTAGAGGGGAGGGCTCTTGCCTTACATGTAGCTATCCTGGGTACAATCTCCAGCACCCATAGGTCTCCGCTAAGCACTACAGGGTGTACCCCTCAAAAAAAAAATTCTAGGTGTGGGTCAATCTTGTGTGAGGAAGAAAGGGAACAGGTTCTTAGCAAGATACCCTGAACTCTTTATGTAGGGAGTCTGAACCATACTTGGCTATGCTCAGGGGTTACTCCTGGCTCTGCAATCAGGGTTCACTCCTAGCAAGGCTCGGGGGACTGTATGGGGTGGGAGTGATTGAAGCCAGGTCAACCGCATGCACAGTCAACGCCGTACTACAAATCCGGTCCTAACTCCCAGAACTGGGAAAAATCAGGTGAAGAACCATGCCCGGAGAGAAAAGACAGGAAGGAGGCAGGAAAGGCTTGGTTCGGAGTCAGCTGGGGGCGAGAAAAAGTACCTTGTCCATATGGAAGATCAGATCCAACTCGCAGACATTTTCGAAACACTTGTCCAGGGTCTCTACAAACACCTAAGAAATAAGCAGAAACATTTATTGGAGATACAATAATTTTCACAAATATACTTGCTACTGAAACTTTTAAAAATATAAAATAGGGGCTGGAGCGATAGCATAGCGGTAACGTATTTTACCTTGCACACGGCCAACACAGGACAGACCCCGGTTCGAATCCCAGCATCCCATATGGTTCCCCCGACCCTGCCAGGAGTAACTCCTGAAAGCTGCTGGGTGTGACCCAAAAACCATGTGTGTGTGTGTGTGTGTGTGTGTGTGTGTGTGTGTGTACATATATATATTTATATATATAAATTCCATATCTAAAAAAATAGAAATAAGCAGAAATGGGCCCATGTGACATCTTCATGAAGGTCAGAACAGAACAGAAAGGAGCAGTCAGGGAACAACTTACTTTATGACAAATTTAGTTACAATAAAAGGCCAGGAGACGTTAGCTCAGTGCTAGAGTCTTTGCAGCACGTGTGTGAGGGCCTGGATTTGAGTCCTACTAGCATTAGCCTATCTCCTCTCTGAATCCAACATAAAGGGGCCACAGAAATCAGATAAACCTTGCACAAGGCTAGAGATGCTGGCATTTTTCTAGTCCCCTTTATAAGGTGCTAAATTCTACAAAACAGCAAGCTGGAATATCTACTGGCTCCTAACTGGTAATCCAACTTATTTTGTATATGAGGGTTAACAAGGACAAAAAATTTTTTTAGGTTTTTTTTTTTTTTTTGGTGGGGGACAAACCAGCATTGCTCTGGGGCCACACCTAACAATGCTGGGGTATAATGACAAATAAAAACCCACTACCCTAAAAGTACAGAATAAATAGCCAAATTTTAGTACCTGCATTGGCAAACAAGGAAATCATGTTAAGATGGGAAAGAAACAAGGAAGGGAGAGAAAGCTGTATTTCTGGTTACCTCTCATAAGATACTTCAAAATTGGCCCAAATGTACTCTTGTAACAATGTAGAGAGGCTGTTTATGTCAACGTGCTACTTTTTTTGTTTTGTTTTGTTTTGGTTTGGTTTGGTTTTTGGATCACACCTGGCAGAGCTCAGGGGTTACTCCTGGCTCCAAGCTCAGAAATTGCTCCCGGCAGGTTCAGAGGACCATATGGGATGCCGGGATTCAAACCACTGACCTTCTGCATACAAGGCAAACACCTTGCCTCCATGCTATCTCTCTGGACCCAGCGTGCTACTTTTAATGTCAGCAAACAGTTCTGATTACTTTACTGTGTAGATAGAATGTTTATGTGGAAGTGTTACTACCTCTCAAGTGTTTTTTATTTTATTTATTTTTTTGGTTCTTGGGTCACACCCGGCAGTGCTCAGGGGTTACTCCTGGTTCTACACTCAGAAATCGCTCCTGGCAGGCCCGGAGCACCATATGGGATGCCGGGATTTGAACCACCAACCTTCTGCATGCAAGGCAAATGCCTTACCTCCATGCTATCTCTCTGGCCCAATCAAGTGTTATTTTTAAATTTTATTTATTTATTTTTTTGGTTTTTGGGTCACACCGGGCAGCGCTCAGGGGATACTTCTGGCTCTATGCTCAGAAATCACTCCTGGCAGGCTCAAGGACCATATGGGACCCCGGGACTCGAACCACTGATCTTCTACATGCAAGGCAAACACCTCATCTCCATGCCATTTCTCCAGCCCCCTTTTTTTTTTAAAGCCAGTCAAATTGAGCAGTGTGTGTGTGTGGGGTTATATACCAACTTTTGTGATTCTAACGTTAATAAGTTCTGATAAACCACTGCCATCGGACCAGCCAAGTGTTATTTTTTAATCTCACAGCACAAAGGTTCAATCTAATTCAACAGTATGAGATATCCTAGATTTCACTAATTCCCACAAAGCTTCTGGTTCTTGGCTTATTTTGGAGGGGGCTAGTGTTCTGTAGAGCTTACTCCTGGCTCTGGGCTTCGGGATCATTTCTGGTGGGGTGCAGGGAATCCTATGCATTTCTGGGGATTAATTTATTCATCTGTTTAGTCTGATTTTTGGGCCACAGCTGATGGTACTCAGGGATCACTCCTGGCAGGCTCAGGGATCATTGTGGGTTCTAGGAATTGAACCCAGATTGGCCATGTGTAAGCCAAGTGCCCTTATCAGCCCCAGTGCCAGATTTCTGAACCACCGGGTATGACCCAAAAGACAACAACAGCAATAACAACAACAAAAGCTACAACTGACTGCTTCTAGATACATCAGCCAGGTTCCTAGGACAACATGAAGTGTAGAAAGTTTTCACTCTGGGCCCGGAGAGATAGCACAGCAGCGTTTGCCTTGCAAGCAGCCAATGCAGGACTAAAGGTGGTTGGTTCGAATCCCGGTGTCCCATATGGCCCCTCGTGCTTGCCAGGAGCTATTTCTGAGCAGACAGCCAGGAGTAACCCCTGAGCACTGCCGGGTGTGGCCCAAAAACCAAAAAAAAAAAAAAAGAAAGTTTTCACTCTGTATTCCTGGCGTGGCTTCTCCTCCAAGAAGGTTTATGCCAAATAAACAAATGAAATAATCAAACACCAGCTCTTCCTACCCAGTAAAAAAGCATTTCAGGAATAAAAGCTGGCTTGCCGCTTCCCTCAACCTCTAGCCACTAAACCAACCTTGCTGCTTTCCCCTATTATTTCTCTTGGTAATTCTGAAAGACTCTTGAAAGTTTTTTCCTTGTTCTGTGCACTCACATTCTTGAGATAAAGCCTGCTAGGACACAATGAATAATTCCTCTAGTATGCAGTATTCCTGAGAGGCAAGCTTCAGGGCGAGCACAGAACATCTGGTACTCTTCTAAATCAACCACATCCAGAGAGAAGAGCCACGTCACAAAATAAAAACACAAGGGCAACACAACTTAAAGATTTGTTTAAGGCGACAGAGCTGGTTAACGAGACACTGGGAACATGAAAGGTTCTGGCAATTCCTTGGTTCAATGGGCTTTAGTAAGTAATTCTGTACCAATGCTAATCTGCAATCTGGGGAACATTATCTTTCTTTCTATTTTATTTTATTTTATTTTTTGGTTTGGGATCATACCCAGCTGTGCTCAGGGGTTACTCCTGGCTCTACACTCAGAAATCACTCCTGGCAGGCTCAGGAGACCATATGGAATGCCGGGATTCGAACCATCGTCCTTCTGCATGCAAGGCAAATGCCCTACTCCATACTATCCGGCCCTTATTTTATTTATTTGAGGGGGCACATCCAGCTGTGCTCAGTGCTTACTCTAGGGTCTTTGCTTAGGGATCACTCCTGGCAGAACTCTTGGGGGACCATATGGGGTGCTGGGGATCATCCACAAGTCAGCGAGGCCAGTGTCCTATCGCTTGATCCCTGGTGTTAAGTTTTTACTGCAAATGCAGGCCAGGATGAGGTTAGGCAATAATGTGCCTCTTGCTTTCATGAGACCTAGATTCAGCCCCTGGAACTGCAAGTAAAAAAGACATTTCGGGCCTTAGAGATAGCACAGCAGTAAGGCGATCCCATAAGGTCCCCCGAGCCTGCTGGGGACGATTTCTGAGCATAGAGCCAGGAGTAGCCCCTGATCACTGCCAGGTGTGACCCCAAAACAAAAACAAACAAACAAACAAAAAAAAAAACATTCCTAGGGCCAGCTCTGGGAGAAGGAAACCCACGCCCTGCATGTTTGAGGCTCGAACCACATGGTCCTCTGAGCACCACTGGATGTGGCTCCTCCCCACAGAATTTTTAATCCAAACTCTTTAAATGCTGACTTGTTCAAATCATCTTTTTTTTATTTTTTATTTTTGGGCCACACCCAGCAGCTCTCTCAGGGATTACTCCTGGCTCTGCGCTCAAAAATCACTCCTGGCAGGCTTGGGGGACCATATGGGATGCTGGGATTTGAACCACCGTCCATCTTGGATCGGCTGCATGCAAGGCAAATGCTTACCACTGTGCTATCTCACTGACCCTGTTCAAATCACCTTAAAGAAGCCCACTAAGGGCCTGGAATAGTAGGATAGAGGGAAGGTCGCTGGCCTTGCAAGCGGCTGACCCAGGTTCAATCCTCTACATCCTTTAGGGACCCTGGAGGAGTCTATCAGGAGTGATTCCTGAGTGCAGAGCCAGGAGTAACCCCTGAGTGCCACCGGGTGGGGGCCCCCCCCCCAAAAAAAAAAAAACCGAGGGCCGGAGAGATAGCATGGAGGTAAGGCATTTGCCTTTCATGCAGAAGGTCATCAGTTTGAATCCCGGCGTCCCATATGGTCCCCCGAGCCTGCCAGGAGCGAATTCTGAGCGTGGAGCCAGGAGTAACCCCTGAGCACTGCTGGGTGTGACCAAAAAAAAAAAAAAAAAAACAAAACAATGAAGAACTTCACTGAGAATTTCATGTATAAACAGTAACCAGCAGTAGCACAGCAATAGTGTTTGCCTTGCACGTGGCTGACCCAGGACGGACCTTGGTTTGATCCTGGGCGTCCCATATGGTCCCCTACGCCAGGAGCAATTTCTGAGCACATAGCCAGGAGTAACCCCTGAGCATCACCGGGTGTGATCCAAAACAAACAAACAAACAAAAAAAAAAAAAACAGTAATGAATAGTCAAGTCATGATACCAAGATAGGGTTCCCATGCACCTCAGATTCTATGAAAGGAATGAAAAGAATCTGTAAGCCATTCTGAAATTTGGAAATGCTGGCCTGGGGCCAGAGATCCAGGGCCACTGATAGCTCCCTCCCTGAGGTCAAGCCTGAGCACTGACAGGTATGGCCCAAAATCCAAAGCCAAACCAACCAAAAATTTTTTTTGGCTTTACAAGCAAAAACACAAAGTCTAAGTTTCAGAATTGTCACTTTACCTGAGAACTAGAATTGGAAAATATTTGGAAAATGCAACTTTGGTTCATGTGAAACGTATGTTGGCAACCAACCAACGTCTGTCTGTCTGTATATATCCTGTTTCTTGGTTTCTGGCAGCAATGCTGAAACCTTGGGAATTTCCAAAGTGACAAAGGCGTCTTTTGTCTGCTCTGAGAGGATAACTTCTAGAAACCTCTGTGTGTGGCGGTGTGTGTGTGTATACTGGAAGCGGCAGAACCATTCGGGTCATTCAAGACTGGACCTTGGCCTACCCTTGGCGGTGAGGGGTGGGGTGGGGTGGGCTGGAGGCCAAAGCAATAGCACAGTGGCTGACCCAGGACGGGCCTGGGTTTTATCCCTGGCATCCCATATAGTCCCCTGAGTCTGTCAGGAGCGATTTCTGAATGCAGAGCCAGGAGTGACATCTGAGCACATCTGGGTGTAGCCCCAAAACACACACACACACACACAACACACACACACACCCCAAAACACACACACACCAAAACACACACACACCAAAACACACACGCCAAAACACACACGCCAAAACACACACACCAAAACACACACACACACACACACACACACACACCCTACAACATTTCTGGGCCACCTTCAGGGGTCTCTGTCTCAGTCTCTCTCCACCAACGGGTGGTCAGAATTGAGTTGGGGTTGGGAAACATCTAGTCACTGAGGCTGATGAAGTTAACGACCAACTGGAAGGCAGTGGGGAGCCATGCAAGGGAGCCCCAGAATCTTGGGACTCCCCAAGAAAAACCAGGGCGGAGAAAGTGGTCCAGGCGCTTTCCCACAGCGCCACCTGGCGGACACACACGGCAGCTCCCCCAGAGCAAGGCTGGCACAGGAGGGTTGGTCCACGATGGGACCCCACGTACCTGGATGAGGTCCAAGATGCCAAGTTCGCTTTCGGAGGAGTCCACGCAGAACACGAAGTAGAGGGTCGCGTAGTGGCGGTAGATGAGTTTGTAGTCAGAGCCGCCCATTAAGCTAAGGGACATGAGAGACACTCAAAAGACATGGCAGAGAGGAGCAGTGAGAAGGGCCCAGAAGAAAGGGCAGGAGGCCAGTCCTGGGGGTTGGGAGAGCATGCACGAGGCTATAGAACCCCCCTTTCATCTACTGAGATGCCCAGAAACTGAACCTCGTAATAAGGAATGTCTATAACACAAGTACCACAGCTTCCAAAACAGAAGTGGGTGCCCCCTAAATTCAGGCCCTGAATGCCCATGGAAGTAGCAGGAGTGATATGGAACCCCCAGCAAAAAAGTGGCCATTCTGAGGGTCATAGCGATGGTCCAGTGGTAGGGTGTTTGCCTTGCAAGCAGCCAATCCAGGACAGAAGGTAGTTTGAATCCTGGCATCCCATATGGTCCCCCAGCCAGCCAGGAGCGATTTCTAAGCACAGAGCCAGGAGTAACCCCTGAAGACCAAAGGGTATGACCCAACCCCCCAAAAAAAGTGGCCATTCTGGGGGGACCCTAGGGGAAAACTGTTTTGTTTACCTCCCGCCCTCCAAGAAGTTACAGATGTTGTCATCTCGCTTGAGAACAAGGTGGAAGGTCTCCCGCACAATCTGCTGTTGGATCTCTTCGGGCTGTGGAGTGAAGCAAAAATCAATCAGACAATCACCAAGGGGGAGGCCAGAGAAGCGATGCCCATGGGTGCCGGAGCAGTTAAGACAGCTATAAGGCACTTGCCTTGCATGCAGCCAACCTTGGATGTGCTCCCCAACATCCCTTAGGGTCCCCTGCTAGGAGGGATTCCTGAGTGCAGAGCTAGGAGGAAGCCCTGGGCACCAGGGGTGTGGCTAATTCCCCAAACGAAAAAGAGAAGATGCTGCGTTACTCATCAATGGAACATCAGAGAGAAAAGAAAAATACTAAATTCACAGAACAGTCACGGAGCTATTGTTCTTTTCCACTGATGTACTTCAAACATGGAAAAGTTCAACTGTGAAGAAATCTTTTGGTAAAACACTTTTTTTGTGGGTGGACCACACCTGTAGGTGCTCAGGAGTTGCTCAGAAATCGCTCCTGCAGGCTTGGGGGACCATATGGGATGTAGAGAATCAAACCAGAGTCCTTCCCAGGTCAGCCACATGCAAGGCAAATACCCTACCGCTGTGCTATCTCTCCAGTCCTTACACTCTGACTTTTTTTTTTGGTTTTTGGGTCACACCCGGCAGCGCTCAGGCTCCTGGCTCTATGCTCAGAAATCGCTCCTGGCAGGCTCGGGGAGGACCACATGGGATGCCAGAATTCGAACCAACTGTCCTTCTGCATTTAAGGCAAACACCCTACCTCCATTATCTCTCTGGCCCTACACTCTGACGTGTGTGTGTGTGTGTGTGTGTGTGTGTGTGTGTGTGTGTGTGTGTGTGTGTGTGTATGTATGGTTTTTGGGTCACACCCGGCAGTGCTCAGGGGTTATTCCTGGCTCCAGGCTCAGAAATTGCTCCTGGCAGGCACAGGGGACCATATGGGATGCCGGGACTCGAACCGATGACCTCCTGCATGAAAGGCAAACGCCTTACCTCCATGCTATCTCTCCGGCCCCCACTCTTTTTTTTTTTTTTTTTTGTGGTTTTTGGGTCACACCCGGCAGTGCTCAGGGGTTATTCCTGGCTCCAGGCTCAGAAATTGCTCCTGGCAGGCACAGGGGACCATATGGGGCGCCGGGATTCGAACCGATGACCTTCTGCATGAAAGGCAAACGCCTTACCTCCATGCTATCTCTCCAGCCCCCACTCTGACTTTTTAATTATTCATTTTCTTGTTTCTGGGCGACCCCTGGTGGTGCTCAAGCCTTGCTCCTGGCTCTGTAGTGGGAGGTCATTCCTAGTTGTGGCTGAGGGGCCCTGCATTACCAGGGATCCAGCAATATGCCAGGCTAGTGCCATCCCTGCCATGCCATATTCAGTTTAATACCCCAAACCCCACTGGGAATGACCCCAAGCACCAAGCTGGAAGTAACTCTGGAAAGGACCCCCCAAACCAAAATAAAATATAATGTCTCACTGGACTTAGGCAAAAATAAGATGTATAACATGTCTTACTAACAGGCACAAAGGAGATTTTCACACACCATGCACAAATACAATTGAAAAATGCTAAGAGAGATGACGGGCCCCATCGCAGAGCCAAATAAAACCCACTAACCTGGGAGGCCCCTAAGGGCATCTGAGCACCTAAGGAATGTCATTTTACCTTCCCTAAGGAATTTCAGTCATAACCTCTGTCCCCGCAACAAGATGAGGTTATCTGTTCAGGGACCCCTCCATGCCCCAGAGAAAGGCTCCCTACATCTTAAAAAAGCCCTTGGGGTGTTTGCTCTTTTTTTGGGGGGGGGTTTGGGCCACACCCTGTGGTGCTCAGGGGTTACTCCTGGCTGTCTGCTCAGAAATAGCTCCTGGCAGGCACAGGGGACCATATGGGACACCGGGATTCGAACCAACCACCTTTGGTCCTGGAGCGCTGCTTGCAAGGCAAACGCCGCTGTGCTACTCTCCGGGTCCTGCTCTATATTTTTTGAGGAGTGGCCCCCCTCTAATAAATGCTCAGTGTCCAGGAATTACTTCTGGTCAGACTTGGCTGTTCAGGTTTCACAGTTTAATGCTTCCTTCACCCCATGGTGCTGCTCAGACCCTAAAGTGGGAGTCTTCCAGGGCTCTAGCTGTTAGCTGTTGGTGCTGGGTGAGGGGCATGTGGTACTGGGGAGCAAACCTGGGGCCTTGAGTATGGGTGGAAGACATAAAGATCAGTCCTTTGATCTACACACCAAACCTTTGAGAATTTCTGGTTTGGGGTTTATTTCTTTTTTTTTTAATATATATATTTTTTATTTCTTTGGGTTATACCCAGCTGTGCTCAGGGGTTTCTCCTGGCTCTACACTCAGAAATTGCTCCTGGAAGTCTTGAGGGACCATATGGGAATATGGGATGCCGGGATTCAAACCACCATCCTTTTGCATGAAAGGCAAAAGCCTTACCTCCATGCGATCCACCCCCTTTTTTTTTTATCTTTGAGCAACACCTGGTGGGCCTCAGGGGTTACTCCTGGCTCTCTGCTCAGAAATTGTTCCTGGCAGGCACAAGGGACCACATGGGATGCCGGGATTCAAACCAGCATTGGTCCTGGTTTGACAGCTTGCAAGGCATATGCTCTACCGCTGTGCATCTCTCTGGCCCCAGGATTTCTGTTTTGTTTTGGTTTTGTTTTGTGTTTTTTTTTGTTTGTTTGTTTTGTAACACCTGGCTGCACTCAGGGATTCTGAGGCTCTGCGCTCAGAAATTACTCCTGGCTGGTTTGGGGGAGCATATATGATGCAAGGAATCGAACCGTCAGGGGTCGGACACATGCAAGGCAAATGCCCTACCACAGTGCTATCGCTCCAGCCACACCTTTGAGGATTTTTGTTTGGAACTTCCTTTTTCTCTCTCTTTTTCTTTTTCTTTTTTCTTTTTTTTTACTTTTAGGACCACACCCTGTCACTCAGGGGTTACTCCTGGCTATACGCTCAGAAATCACTGCTGGCTTGGGGACCATATGGGATGCCAGGGGATTGAACCAAGGCAATCCCAGATGAGCCAATTGCAAGGCAAACACCCTATCACTGTGCTATTGCTCCGGCCCCTCCTTTCTTTTTCTTTTTCCTTTCGACTATTACTTTATTTATATTATGATGCTTAAGTTAGATGCAAAAGACAACCAAACAGTTCTGCCCCACCTCAGGAAAAGTTTCCAATCAATACCATAATATTTATTATTATTTAGACATAATATAATATTATAAAGACATACAAAATAAAATAAAAATAAAAAGAATATTATAAAGACATAAATTATAAATACATAAAGACATCTTTGGGTCAAGACTAACAAGAAGGATAGGCTCTGGTGCTGATATTCTTCTCCCATAAGAATATGGCACAATATCTATGGGTTTTGTTTGTTTGTTTGTTCTTTGGTTATTGGTTTGTGGTTCACACCTGGCAATGCTCAGGGGTTCCTCCTGGCTCTATGCTCAGAAATCGCTCCTGGCAGGCACGGGGGACCATATGGGATGCCGGGAGTAGAACCACCATCCTTCTGCATGCAAGACAAACACACAACCTTCATGCTATCTCTTGGCCCCCACATCTATGGGTTTTAAGAAAAATAAAAGACATTCTTGGAATAATTTTCAGAGACAAAAGAGAGAGGGCTGAAAGTTCCAGCTCACTACATGAAGCTCACCACAAAGAGTGATGAGAAATCACTTGGCTGGCTGGGGGACCATATGGGATGCCAGGATTCGAACTACCTTCTGTCCTGGATTGGCTGGTTGCAAGGGGCCAGAGAGATAGCATGAAAGTAAGGCATTTGCCTTGCATGCAGAAGGATGATGGTTCGAATCCTGGCATCCCATATGGTCCCCTGAGCCTGCCAGGAGCAATTTCTGAGCATAGAGCCAGGAGTAACCCGAGTGCTGCCAGGTGTGACTGAAAAACCAAAAAAAAAAAAGAAGAAGAAGAAAAAGAATGATGATGAATGCAGTTAGAGAAATAACTACATTGAGAACTATCATAACAATGTGAATGAATGAGGGAAGTAGAAAGCCTGTCTAGAGTACAGGTGGGGGGGTGGGGAGGAGGGAGATTTGGGACAATGGGGATGTGCATGTTGCACTGGTGAAGGGGGGTGTTCTCTACATGACTGAAACCCAATCACAATCATGTTTGTAATCAAGGTGTTTAAATAAAGATATTAATTTTAAAAAAAAAGAATATGGCACAAGGGGCCAGAGATAGCACAGTGGTAGGGCATTTGCCTTGCATGTGGCCGACCTGGGACGACCACTTCAATTCTCGGCATCCCATATGGTCACCTGAGCCTACCAGGAGTGATTTCTGAGTGCAGAGCCAGGAGTAACCCTTGAGCACTGCCTGGTGTAACAAAAAAGAAAAAAATAAATAAAAGGGCCTGGAGAGATAGCACAGCAGTATTTGCCTTGCAAGCAGCCGATCCAGGACCAAAGGTGGTTGGTTCGAATCCCAGTGTCCCATATGGTCCCCTGTGCCTGCCAGGAGAGCTATTTCTGAGCAGACAGCCAGGAATAATCCCTGAGCACCGCTGGGTGTGGCCCAAAAAAACAAACAAACAAAAAAACAGGTTGGCCCAAAAAAAAAAGAAAGAAAGGAAGGTTCCATCTTGGATTTCTTTTTTTTCTTCCTCTTCCTCTTCCTCCTCCTCCTCCTCCTCTTCTCATTCTTCTTCTCCTCCTCCTTCTCCTGCTCCTCCTCCTTCTTCTTCTTCTCCTCCTCCTCCTCCTCTTCTTCTTCTCCTGCTCCTTCTCCTTCTCCTCCTCCTCTTCTTCTCCTTCTCCTTCTCCTCCTCTTCTTCTTCCTTCTTTCTTTCTTCTTCCTCTTCCTCTTCTTCTTCCTCCTCTTCCTCTTCTCTTCTTCTTCCTCTTCTTCTTCCTCCTTCTCTTCCTCTTCTCTTCTCTCTCTTCCTCCCTCCTCTCTTCTACCTCCTCTTCCTCTTCCTCCTCCTCCTTCTTCTTCTTCATCTTCCTCTTCCTCCTCTTCCTCCTCCTCCTCCTCCTTCTTTTCTTCTTCTTCTTCTTCTTAGACCATTTCCACTCTGTCTTCTTAATTTTTATTTATTTTTTGGTTTTTGGGTCATACCTGGCAGCACTCGGAGTTACTCCTGACTCTATGCTCAGAAATAGCTCCTGGCAAAATCGGGGGATCATATGGGATGCCGGGATTCAAAGCACTGTCCTGCATGCAAGGCAAATGCCCTACCTTGATGCTATCTCTCCAGCCCCCAATATTCTCACAATTTCTTGTTGTTCAGTTCATGAATCCAACTCTGATGCAAAGGTGACAGTGTATATAAGTAGATTTTTGTTTTCAGTGAAGGAGATCTGGGAAAAGATGGTGTCCTCTCTTTTTTTCTTCAAGAGTCATCAAACAGTACATGCTCCTCAAAGTCTCATGAACCAGGGCCCATCCTAGTATCAACAGCTTTCCCTGGAATGCTGGCTGCTTCAGTGGAAAACTCATAGATCCGGCTCAGTTTCCTATTGCAGTTTTTGCAGCTCATGTCTGAACCATGTGTCAGTCAGTGAACATGACCCGGTCTTGCACTTCACTGTACTGCATATTAACTACCTTATTAAAAAGAAATGCTTGTCCAGTGGCTCTGGTAAACAGTGTGGAGATGAACTCTGGGGTTACTCTCAGGGGTTACTCCTAGCTTTGCACTCCAAAATCACTCCTGGCAGGCTCAGGGGACCATATGGGATGCTGGGGATCAAACCCAGATCAGTCCCAGGTCAGTCATGTGCAAAGCAAATACCCTACCGCTATTGTATCACTCCAGCCCCTGAATTTCTGAAAACCTCTGTAATTAATAATCCAGTACAGATTCAATTCTGGAATTCACCAAAGGAACCCTCTGCAGTCCCAAGCACTGGCCAAGCTCTGTGGCTGCCAGCAGATCCTGGGATGCTGCATTGAAACTCCTTTCAATATCTTTTGGAAAAAAAAAAAAAGTATTTTGGTTTGGTGGTGACACTCACTTAAGCTCAGAGATCACTCCTGGTGGTGCTTGGGTGATCATAAGGGGCACGGCGAATCAAACCTAGATCTGCCATGTGCAAAGCCATTGTCCTCCCTGCAGTATCATTACTCTAGCCCCAAAGTGGGTAGTTTGGATGTGAGTGAAGAGACCAGAGAAACTCCTCAAACTCCCCCAAACCCTCCCTGATCTGCAAGATCAACCACTGTACCACAGCACACTAGTGTGCTGTGATACTGTCTGGTGTGCCGTGGGAAAAATTCCAATTTCATCCATAACATGAGGCTTTGGTTCATAAATAGACCAAACAGGCTCAGGTTTTGCATTAAGTAAATAAAAATATGAACAATTATAAAGTAATTATAAAATAATTTCTTTTGTATTTATTTGACTTCTGTTCAAGAGAACTACTTTATATATAGTCAATAAAGGCAGAGTTTAATTTTTTTTTAACTCTAATGATGGTGTGCCTCGTGATTTATTTTTTCATGAAAAACGTGTCCCTTTGCACATAAAAAGCTTGAAAAACACTGTGCTAGAGGAATTCTTCTGCTCATTCTTTTTCTTTTTTTCTGACTCACACCTGTGGAGTGCTCAGGGATAACACCTGGCTTCGTGCTCAGGGATCACTCGTGGTGGGATTCATGAGGCAGGCCATATGGGGTACAGAGGATGGAACCTGAATCAGCCATTTGCGAGGAAAACACCCATCCCATTGTGCTAGCTCCCTGGCTTCTCTTTGCAACGCCTTTTAAAAAAAACCTTCCCCATAGGTCTGGACTCTGGAGCAATAATAGCACAGCGGGCAAGGCCTTTGCTTTGCAAGACACCACTTGAGTTGGATCCCCAGCATTCCATAGGCCTCCCCCACTCCTAGCTGCCAGGAGTGCAGTCAGGAGTAACCCCTGAAATACTGCCAGATGTGGCCCAAAGCCTCCCCCTAATAAACAATAACCCTTCCTACTTCTGTAACACTTTGGGGGGTTCTCTACTTGCAATGTGGGGAGCTGTCCATGCACAAAGCACTCAATCCCAGTGAGATTTTTTCCCATCTACAGGGTTGGAGTTACTGAACTCTAGTTGGACTGAACCCCCAACTAGCCCCAAAGCAAAAATAAGCCCGAGAGGGACCGTCCCAGGCCCCTCCAAAGATGCAAAAACACCTGCCCCTGGTGCTCCCTGCTTTGACCCGGGGCCAAATGCTCGTGCACCGAGTGGCCAGCGACAGGCCCGAAGCCCCGCCCAGGAAGGTCAAGGAGCCGGGCCGCACTCACGAAGCGCTGGTAGAAGCGGACGAGCCGCGGCTTGCCGTGGTTGTTGAACACCAAGATGGCCTGGATCATCGTGGAGGTCCGCGCTGCTTTCAACACCAGCAGCGCCCAGAAAGCGTCCTCTTCTTCCGCCACACTCCTCCACTTCCGGCGGAAGCGGAAGTGGGCGCCCTGGGTCCGCCCACCGACTTCCGGCCTGCTTCTGCACGGGCCTAGGATGAAAGGTTCCGGCCTGATTTAGAGCTCAGTATTGCAGAAGGAAGGGAATGAAGGAGGCTTGTTGCTCAAGCCTTCCCCTCTGGTCCTGTGCTATCCCCAGTTGAAGGGATGCTGCCCAGGCGCTGTCTCCCCGCTCTGCAGGGCTTAAAGAGCTGGTTTTCTGAATGCACAGCTAGGAGTAACCACTGAGCACTGCAGGGTGTGACCCCAAAATTAAAAAAAATAAAATAATTGTGGAAAGAAGGCTGTGAAAGTGATAGTAGAGTAGGGAGGGTATTTGCCTTGCAACAGCCGACCTGTTTCATCTATGGTTTTTTATAGAGTCCCTTGAGCCCAGCAGGATTAATTCCTAATTGCAGAGCCTTGAGTATTGCTGAATAGGGACCAAAAACAAAGCAAAAAATAGTACAGTAGGTAAGACTCATGCGTGGCTGACAGCTTTGGCAACAGTTTTCCTAGGCTGGGTCAAATAATTCTTCGGCCCAGGAAACTGAGATTTCAATGCCCACGATTTTTACACACCTGGTTTTGGATGCAACTCCATGCAAGCAATTGCCAGAATAAAAGAGAAAGATTTCCTTCTTTTTGGGGAAGGATGCTCATCCAGCACATGTGGCCCATACAATGCTGGAAACTGAACTCAGAGCTTCCCCATGTAAAACCTGTGCTATGCCCTCTGACCTGTCCCCCCCAGCATGAAACAGCTTCCCACTTACAGGGACACAGGATGAATGGCCAAGCCAAGGAGAATTGTTTTTTGATGATTTTATTTATAGAAAGTCTCACAGTATGTACATATACAAAAAAAAAAAAAAGGCGTAGTCAGGGCCAGGGGGATAGTACAAATAAAAAGTTTGTGAGTGGTGGCACAAGTGGTAAGGCATTTGCCTTGCACATACACATGCTAACCTAGGACCGACCATGGTTCAATCCCCCTGGCATCCCATATGGTCCCCCAAGCCAGGAGTGATTTCTGAGCGCATAGCCAAGAGTAACCCCTGAGCATCATCGAGTGTGGCCCAAAAACCAAAAAAAATAGTTTGTGGGGGCCAGCGAGGTGGCGCTAGAGGTAAGGTGTCTGCCTTGCAAGCGCTAGCCAAGGAAGGACTGCGGTTCAATCCCCCTGGCATCCCATATGGTCCCCCAAGCCAGGGGCAATTTCTGAGCACTTAGCCAGGAGTAACCCCTGAGCATCAAACGGGTGTGGCCCAAAAACAAAAATCAAAACAAAGCAAAAAAAATAGTTTGTGATCTGAAAAGGGGCCTGGCAGTGAGGCTAAGTGGGGACCTGGTCAACCACAGCTTGCAAGTCTGGGGTTCCCCAGAGCAGCAGCCACTGGAAAGCAGTGAGCCTGATGGGGAAGTGACAAGGATAAGAGAAGCACACTAGGGAAGACATAAGAAGACTCAGGTGGGCCAAGATGGGGGATGCGGGATATAAGAACAAGGGGAAGGAGCTCCAGACAGCTCCTTTGAGCCCTTCTGCATCTGGAAGAGGGCTGATCCCAACTCCCTCAGGGACCTTTCACCTGCCTCCTCTCCTCCAGCACCCAGGCTTTCCCGGGTCAAGGCCCTGCTGGAAGTCTCTGAGAAGGTGGCACTGAATTCCAGCTCCACCCAGCCTGTCCTGCAGAGCTTGCAGTCTTGAGAAGCTGTTCCAGGGTGGGTGACTGAAGTTGGCAGCAGCCAGCCCAGTGACTTTGGTGGTCTTGAATGGAAGTAGGTGGAAGAGGCTCCATCCATGATGGGATCAGTCATCCTGGGGGAAGCCGTAAGGAAGAAGAGTGAGTGAAGAGAAGAGAAGGGTTGGAGTGATAGTACAACAGGGATCGCAATTCATCAAGGTGCTGTTCTTGTATTTTTTTCATCTTTTTATTTGTTTGGTTTGGTTTGGCTTGGGGCCACACCCAGCAGTGCTCAGGGGTTACTCCTGGCTCTGCATTCAGAAGTTACTCCTGGCAGGCTCGGGGGACCATATGAGATGCTGGGGATCGAACCCAGGTTGGCCACGTTTAAGGCAAACACCCTACAAGCTGCGCTATCACTCCGGTCCTCAAGATGCTGTTCTGATGACTGCATCAGTCATCTATCTATCTATCTATCTATCTATCTATCTATATATATATATATATATATATATATATATATTTCTATATATATATATATATATATATATATATGTCCTCTACTTACCCACTCAGCATCCTCTGCCCCATCTCCCTGCTCTCGGGTCTCTGATGTGGTCCCCTGGACAGCCTTCTGAGCCATGATGTTGTCGGTCCAAGATGCTCCAGTCTTCCCATCACCCACGAAGTTGCACTTGGTCACTGTGCCAGCTTCGAGTTTGGCTAATGAATCTAGAAGGGAAGAAGGCGTGTGGCCTACTCCACCATAGAGGCCTGCTCATCTCCTAGGGTTCCCTCTGGCCTCCCCTGGCCAGTGTGTGGTCGAAAGGTCTGAGGTTGATCAGCATTCTCAATTCTAGGGTATCCATGCTCACAGCCCAGGGGGTGCCTCTCTGGTGACCCAGGGACAAATCTGCAGGTGCTACAGGAGCCAAGGAGCTCTGGACAGGCCAGAGGCACCACAGACGGCACAGGAAATCATGGGGCTGCTTACCCACGAAGGGGCCATCGCCCCGAGTTTTCAACCGGACCCCGGCTCCCAGCTCCAGCTCTATTGCCTCCATCTCCAACTCTGGCATCCAGAAGGCCAAGGTGTTCTCTGGCGTGAGGCTGTCTGTCAGTGCAAGCAGCTCCGGCTTCTCCACTATCCCCTTGAGCATTTCAGCTGTGAGTCGGTCCGTGTCCCCTTTGGCTTCCACCTCTGTGGGCACACGGCACAGAAATCACCTTCACAGCAAACCTGCTGGCTGGGGCCGGAGCGATGGTGCAAGCAGTAGGACGTTTGCCTTGCACACGCTAACCTAGGATGGGCTTCTATTTGATCTCCCAGCATCCCACATGGTCCCCCAAGCCAGGAGTGATTTCTGAGGGCATAGCCAGGAGTAATCCCTGAGCATCACCAGGTGTGCACTCCCCCCCCCCAAAAAAAAAACAAACTGGGGCCGGGCGGTGGCGCTGGAGGTAAGGTGCCTGCCTTACCTGCGCTAGCCTAGGAGACGGACCGCGGTTCGATCCCCCGGCGTCCCATATGGTCCCCCAAGCCAGGAGCGACTTCTGAGCGCATAGCCAGGAGTAACCCCTGAGCGTTACCGGGTGTGGCCCAAAAACCAAAAAAAAAAAAAAAAAAAACAAACTGCTGTGTTGACTCCTGTGTCCTCACAGCCCCACAGTGTCCCCCATACAACTCCTTCCCTCCTGCCCATTAGGCACCCTATGAGGCTTTCAGGACTGAGAACAGAAATACCAGTGGGGAACCTCCAAGAGAAGAGGGGCCAGGAGGGATAACTTGGGCCTTGAGGCCAGCTCTGAGAACTGAACACTTCCCAGATGCCAGGACCCCGAGTGACCACCCAGGCATAGCAGGGGACACCTACTGTAGGATGACATGAGGAAGCCGGTGTTCACCTTCTTGGTGGCACTGAAGTTGGGTTCGATTTCATTTCCCTTCAGGTCAAACTTTCGGCGATGGATACAACTGGGCCGGATATACAACACATAGTAGCGTTCCTGGGATCAGAAAGAGAAGGAATGAGGCAATCTGTGTCCTGACACCTCAGTGATCACAGTCTTAGCGGGGGTCTAAACCCCTCATCATACCCCAACTTCACTCTACCCAGGAACTCAGAGGATATTCAAGCTGGGTAGATGCAGTCACCCTAATAATTCTATTTTTTGGGGAGTGGAATGACACCTGGCAATGTTCAGGGGTTATTCCTGGCTCTATGCTCAGAAATTGCTCCTGGCAGGCTCGGGGGACCATATTGGATGACAGGATTTGAACCACCATCCATCCTGATCTGCTGTGTGCTGTGCTATCCTTCTGGCTCCCACCCTAATAATTCTTTTTTCTGTTTGTTTGTTTTTTGTTTTTGAGTCACACCCGGCAACGCTCAGGGGTTCCTCCTGGCTCTGTGCTCAAAAATCACTCCTGGCAGGCTTGGGGGACCATATGGAATACCGGGATTTGAACCACCAACCTTCTGCATGCAAGGCAAATGCTGTATCTCCATGCTATCTCTCCGGCCCCTAATAATTCCTATATCTTTAGTAATCACCCCCTTATGAATCACGCTAGGAGTCCAACTGAGGGTGGGCACAAAGCCTGACCCCTCTGTTTTTAAATAGCCAGACAGGAAGTACACTCACAAAAAATACATAATCCATGCCCACAACCCCACAAATACAGTGACCAGTGAAGGAAGCTAGCTATCAGGGTGTTTCAGTAAGTGTGCTAAAAGAAAGTTGTTTTTTTTCTTGGTCACATCCAGTGGTGCTCAGGGGTTACTCCTGGCTCTGTGCTCAGAAATCGCTCCTGGCAGGCACAGGGCACCATATGGGATGTTGAGATTTGAACCACTGTCCATCCTGGATCGACTGCTTGCAAGGCAAACGCTTTACTACTGTGCTATCTCTCTGACCCCAAGAAAATTATTTACAGCGCTCAGGGGTTACTCCTGGCTCTATGCTCAGAAATCGCTCCTGGCGGGGCTGGCGCAGTGGCGCTAGAGGTAAGGTGCCTGCCTTGCCTGCGCTAGCCTAGGACGGACCTAGGTTCAATCCCCCGACGTTCCATATGGTCTCCCAAGCCAGGCGCGATTTCTGAGCTCATAGCCAGGAGTAACCCCTGAGCGTCACCGGGTGTGGCCCCAAAACCAAAAAAAAAAATCGCTCCTGGCAGGCTCGGGGGACCCTATGGGATGCTGGGATTCGAACCACCATCCGTCCTTCTGCATGCAAGGCAAATGCCTTACCTCCATGCTATCTCTCTGGCCCTGAAAGAAAGTTCTTGAAGATGGTAACACTCTGCCTGTTGCCAGACACAGAGGCAGTTTTCCCTCATGTAGAGGCAACAATGTGGTGTGAGTTGTGAAGTTAAGTTGTAAAAATTCCAGAGGCAGGATCAGGCCGGTGTAAGGGGAGCGTCCACCATGATCTAAAGCTCAGTTGATCAACAGCTGGATGGAACGCTGAGATGGAGGAAGAGATTAGCACCCCAAGAAATAGGGAAGGGCAGGCCTGGGGGGGACAGAGAGAACTGCAATTGGAAGATGTGTGTGAAGTAGCAGTAGTCTATTACAAGACTGTGACAGGTGCCCAAAGTAAATGTCAGTGTCTAGTACGTCAGGGAAGGTGTTTGCCTCACATATGGCTGCCCCAGGTTCAATCTCGAACATCCCAGGGGTCCCCTGAGCACCATCAGGAGTGATCTCTGAGTGCAGAATTAGGATTAACCCCAAAGCATCACTGAATGTAGCCCCCCTCCAGAATAAAACTTTTTGTTTTGTTTTGTTTTTGTTTTTTGGGCCACACCCGGCGGCACTCAGGAGTTACTCTTTTTTTTTTTTTTTTTTTTGGTTTTTTGGGCCACACCCGGTAACGCTCAGGGGTTACTCCTGGCTATGCGCTCAGAAGTCGCTCCTGGCTTGGGGGACCATATGGGACGCCGGGGGATCGAACCTCGGTCCGTCTCCTAGGCTAGCGCAGGTAAGGCAGGCACCTTACCTCCAGCGCCACCGCCCGGCCCAGGAGTTACTCTTGACTATCCACTCAGAAATAGCTCCTGGCAGGCTCGGGACCATATGGGATGCTGGGATTTCGAACCAACCACCTCTAGGTCCTGGATCAGCTGCTTGCAAGGGCAAAACACCTCTGTGCTATCTCTCGGCCCCATTAAAACTATTTTTAAGTAAATCTCAAGAGTCCCTGTAAAATCCCCACAGTTTGTGAGATTACCCCATGCACTACTATTTTCTATCCCCAGGCACATAGATGGGTCTAAAGAAGCAGGTAGTGGCAATGAATGAATAAACCAAGCCAGTTAGGAATCATGGAGTCAGTGGCTTCTTCCTCATGGTGTCTCACAGCATGCCAAGCCAAAACTCTTTATTAAACCAATACCCTGGGCCAGAGCAATAGCACAGCATAGGGCGTTTGCCTTGCACGCTGCTGATCTGGACGGGACCTGGATTCGATCCCAACATCCCATATGGTTTGAGCCTGTCAGGAATAACCCCTAAGTGCCACCGGGTATGGTCCAAATACAAAAACAAACAAACAAAAAACAAGAGCCATTCACCAGGAGGATAAAGATGGAGTGATCCAGATGGGCTTTTACATATCAAAGGGAAAATTTAAAGAAGAGGAAAATGGGGGACCACTTTTATATTGTGCTCATTTCTGGGTGTCATCTTAAAAGTCCCCCTTCCATATTTGAGGAAGCAGGGGTCCTCTGGGAAAAAGCTGGGCGGAAGCACAGTGACTGCGATGGACCTTAAGTCCCTGGGCAAGGTTCTGAGGTGTCCTGTAAAGCTCTGCAGTAAACTTTAGGAAACAGAAGGGTAGGAGGGCAGAACAGGCCATCAGGGTTCAGCTGGGGGCAGCCTGGGGTAGGTTATGCCAGGCAAGTCAGAAGTGAGGCTGGCCATCACCCCATAGTTGTAGGGCACCATGACAGCTGGGAGCACCTGCCTGGCATGTATGTGCGTGCCATGATTTCCAGTGTGGCAACTTCCGTTTCCAGGCTGAGGGACAGGGCCAAAGCTGGGGATGTGATGTAAACACAGAGACTCTGGCAGGTGCCATTTCCTGTGCTTCAGACATGTAGACTGGCTAGCCCCCCAAGTTCCGAGAAAGGACTGCGCTGATCCCAAACTAAGAAGCATGGAGGGGAACTTCATGTCTTTGTGCTAGGGTTAGCTTTCCAGTGGACAACACGGTTTTGTCCTTCCATTTAGCAGCTCTGAGGCATTTCCCAGGACAGTAATCATGAACATCCAGAACCTTCTCCAGATGCCCCCCTTTCTGGGTTTATCTCCAGCAGACTCTGGCTGGACATTGGAGCTCCCAGGCTGGCCAACACCCTCAAGTGCTACTTCCCCTGTGTTAAAAAATCCTGAGACCGGGGCCGGGCAGTGGCGCTGGAGGTAAGGTGCCTGCCTTGCCTGCGCTAGCCTAGGACGGACCACGGTTCGATCCCTCGGCATCCCATATGGTTCCCCAAGAAGCCAGGAGCAACTTCTGAGCGCATAGCCAGGAGTAACCCCTGAGCGTCACAGGGTGTGGCCCAAAAACCAAAAAAACCAAAAAAAAAAAAAAAAAAAAAAATCCTGAGACCTAGGAAGGCACCAAGTTTAAAAAGGCCCTAAATGCCCAAGGGAGGGATTTTTTTTTTTTTTTTTGGTGTTTGGGCCACACCCCGGTAACGCTCAGGGGTTACTCCTGGCTATGTGCTCAGAAGTTGCTCCTGGCTTGGGGGACCATATGGGACACCGGGGGATCGAACCGCGGTCCGTCCAAGGCTAGCGCAGGCAAGGCAGGCACCTTACCTTTAGCGCCACCCCCCCCCCCCCCCGGCCCAAAGGGAGGGATTTTTAAAAGCTGTCTGCTATTATAGGAACTTTTCAAAGCAGTCTGTACTAGCAGAGAGGATATTGAAAAAGTAGCACCTGGGCCGGGAAGGTGGCGCTAGAGCTAAGGTGTCTGCCTTACAAGCGCTAGCCAAGGAACGGACGGCGGTTCGATCCCCCGGCGTCCCATATGGTCCCCCCCAAGCCAGGGGCGATTTCTGAGCACATAGCCAGGAGTAACCCCTGAGCGTCAAACGGGTGTGGCCCAAAAACCAAAAAAAAAAAAAAAAGAAAAAGTAGCACCTGTAAAAAAAGATGCTTAAGGGCCCGGAGAGATAGCACAGCGGTATTTGCCTTGCAAGCAGCCGATCCAGGACCTAAGGTGGTTGGTTCGAATCCCGGTGTCCCACATGGTCCCCCGTGCCTGCCAGGAGCTATTTCTGAGCAGACAGCCAGGAGTAACCCCTGAGCACCGCCGGGTGTGATCCAAAAACCAAAAAAAAAAAAAAAAAAAAAAAAAGATGCTTGAAAAAATAACCTGTACTCATGGGTATTAAAGCCCTGAAGAAACCTTGGTTGCCTGTCCATGAGGCATTCGGGAAATATAGGGATGTAGCATAAATATTAGTTGAGACATAATTTAGCTGACTTTTTTTTTTTTTGGTTTTTGGTTTTTGGGTCACACCCGGCAGCGCTCAGGGGTTACCCTTGCTGTCCGCTCAGAAATAGCTCCTGGCAGGCACGGGGGACCATATGGGACACCAGGATTCGAACCAACCACCTTTGGTCCTGGATCAAAACACCACTGTGCTATCTCTTTGGGGCCAAAAAAAAATTCTTAACTGGCCTTGCTACTGAGAAACTACTGATAGCAAGAAGCAGCTTCAAAAGTGAAACTATGAAACTATTCTGCGTCAGAAATATGCCTTGAACAATTTGCTCCTGTGCCTTTCTTTTTTTTTTTATTTTATATATAAATTAACCTTATGATTTGTCAAGAAACTGAGTATAAATATTCCACCTTTTGCTTTGAATAAATGGAACAGACCTTCAATCCAATCTGACTCCTTGGCTTCTGTTTCCCATTCACCAACCCCGGCTTCACACCTTTTAAGGGACCCCAGAAGATTCCTTTGTGTCAAGACCAATTAATCTGTGACACCTGGGTGCCCCTTCCCTGAGGAGACACCTTGATTCCAGCTTCCAGGAATCCCCAGAATAGAAAATAAAAACAGAGGGCCCGGAGAGATAGCACAGTGGCGTTTGCCTTGCAAGCAGCCAATCCAGGACCAAAGGTGGTTGGTTCGAATCCCGGTGTCCCATATGGTCCCCCGTGCCTGCAAGGAGCTATTTCTGAGTAGACAGCCAGGAGTAACCCCTGAGCATCGCCGGGTGTGACCCAAAAAAAAACAAAAAAAACAAAAAAAAAAAAAAAAAGAAAATAAAAACAGAAGGATGGTGCAGGCCAGGTGTTTCCCCAACATTCTCCCACCACCACCGCTAAGGAAAGAAAAGGGGAGAAACACATCTGAGTGGACATTTCCAGCTATGCAAATGGGACAAGGACACCAGTTTCTGGGGAACAGAGCTGGCACCCAGAAAGTGGCCCTGCCACCCACCATTGACTATGACAGCTCTGGCTTAGCCCTTCACACTCAGGACCATGGGAAGCACCACTGCTAAGAGCAGGACTCAGGACTCGGGGTGGGGCTTCCTAAGGAGCCCCTGATTGCTGTATCCCCCCCCCCCCAAGGCTCCAGGCATTAGCTTGTTCCATCGGGAGGGAGGTGACAAGGCATCTTCAGTGACACCCACCTGGGTCCTGAACCCATTTTGTTTTGTTTTGTTTTGTTTTTGTTTTGTTTTGGGGCCACACCCAGCAGTGCTCAGGGGTCACTCCTGGCTGGCTGCTCAGAAATAGCTCCTGGCAGGCACGGGGGACCATATGGAACACCGGGATTTGAACCAACCACCTTTGGTCCTGGATCGGCTGCTTGCAAGGCAAACGCCGATGTGCTATCTCTCCGGGCCCTGAACCCATTTCTTGCCTTTCCTGATGCAAACCTAATCCTGACCCCAAAGTGCTTTAGGATTTAGGGGTCCTGACTCTCGGGATCCCAAGGCAGCAGTCCCCACCTGACTGTGACCACAACAGCCAGACCTCTACCACCAAGGTACTGTCCTGACCTGCTTCAAACCTGCTCCATAAGCACCCAGGAAGGAAAGGGACCTCACAGAACCCCCCCCCCTCCACAGTTCAGCACAGCACCCTGGCCCTCACCTTCCTGCCGTTGACATCGGAGATGCTATGCCGGGACACGTCCACCAGCTCCCCCTCCAGCAGGACGCCTGCTCCCCTGCAGAGAGAGATGCAGGGGTGAGTCCCACAGAGCTGTGACTGTGCCCCACTTCTGTGTCAG
Organism: Suncus etruscus; assembly: GCF_024139225.1. Classification (NCBI taxonomy): domain Eukaryota; kingdom Metazoa; phylum Chordata; class Mammalia; order Eulipotyphla; family Soricidae; genus Suncus; species Suncus etruscus. Next base: position 8,600,694 of record NC_064858.1, on the reverse strand, counting down.
GGCCCAGGGAGATGCCCCCAAATCCCTAGGTTCTGCAACTTCAAGGTTGTTTTCCCCCTGGCTTCACACACAGCATGGTGGATTCCTGTTCTCACAGCTGATACCCCAATGCCATGGGATGTACCCCCTCCAAAGAACTGGATCACCGGACCCCAGTTTTAGCTCTCAGCAACGCTGAAACTGGGGTGGTGTTCACTCCTTTTTCTCCAATTGCTCCCAGCATGAGCCACTATGTCCCCAGTTTGGATAGCCAGGACTGGATCTTAGATCCAACCCGCCTCCACCTCCGAGCGGGCTTGTCCCCCAAAATCCTGATCCCCCAAAATCCCATCCCTATCTGGAGTGGGGCACCAGAGCAGAGAGGCCTGAGGCTCCAGGGGTGATGATGACATTAAGGGGGAGGTCTGGGGCCGGAGAGATAGCATGGAGGTAAGGCGTTTGCCTTACATGCAGGAGGTCATCGGTTCGAATCCCGGCGTCCCATATGGTCCCCCGTGCCTGCCAGGAACAATTTCTGAGCCTGGAGCCAGGAATAATCCCTGAACACTGCCGGGTGTGACCCAAAAACCACAAACAAAAAAAAAAAAAAAAAAGGGGGGGGGGGAGGACTTTAATGCCACCAGGGCCAGGGAGGGGCCGGAGGTGGAACCAGACTCCCCCCCCAACACATCTGTACTTTAGTCGGTGCACCCCAGCTGCAGGGGGGCTGTTGGTAGGCCAGCCTTCCCCCCACTGGCCCTGGCGGGCACTGCCAGCCTTACCCCTGGTGGGCAGCAGGGTCCCAGGCCCCCGGCAGCCGCGTGCTGTGCACCCCCTTGCTCTGCAGGGCACTGTCATGGTAGATTCGACTCATTCTGGAGCCTGGGGGGATCCCCACCACATCCAGAAATCGCCTTCCTGGCAGGAAGTGGGGGCAAGACCCAACCACAGCTTCCAGGAAGCCCTGGCAGAGGCCCCTCCTCCTCCCTGGCCTCTTCCTGTTCTGCAAAGGGGAGGTCTGACCCCTGGGAGCCCAGGCAGAATATTTCCTGGGGTCATGGATGGAGAACAGGAAACAGCTCTCGGGGTCCCCCAGTGGTGGTTATGAGGAGGTGTCAGGGCTTGGGCTCAGATGGCACATTGCAAACTGCATTGCAGCCTTCTGAGCATACATGGGCCACTCTGAGCCCGCCTGGGCCCCAATTCCTATATATACCTTGTACCCCAGGTCTGTCTGGGGCAGGCGGGAAGATTTGGTCAACACTGCCTGCCTCCATGTCCTCCCACATGACTTTGGGCCCCTTTGCATAAGGCCTTTAAGAGCCTGGATGCCAGTGGTCTGTTGTCACCCCAGGATTGGAGAGAGTCTGGGTTTCTTAGTTCCACTCCACTTCCTGGGCAGAACCCCCCCTCAAATGTAACCTCCTGGGGAACATTCACCAGAAACAAGGAGTCCAGGTGTGAGTGGAGAAGATCCTCTCCTCTACATTCATGATTCTAATTTTTGGGGGGGGCCACATCTGACAGCACTCAGGAGTTACTCCTGGCTCTGCACTCAGAAATCACTCCTGGCAGGCTTGGGGGACCATATGGGATGCCAGGGATCAAATCCAGGTAATCCTGGGTTGGCAGAGTGCAAGGCAAATGCTCTTAACGCTGTGCTATCACTCTGGCCCCTTGATTCAATTTTTTTTTGTTTTTGGGTCACACCCGGCAGCATTCAGGGATTCCTCCTGGCTCTATACTCAGAAATCTCTCCTGGCAGGTTTGGGGGACCATATCGGGATTCAAACCACCACCATCCTTCTGCAAACAAGGCAAATGCCCTACCTCCATAAAATCTCTCCAGCCCTCTAATTTTTTTTATTTGTTTTTGGGCCACACCCAGTGACGCTCAGGGGTTACTCCTGGCTATGTGCTCAGAAATCGCTTCTGGCTTGGGGACCATATGAGACGCCGGGGGATCGAACCTTGGTCCATCCTGGGTCAGCCGCCTGCAAGACAGATGCCCTACCACTGTGCCACCGCTTCTGATTCTAATGATTTTTGTCCTTGAGGTCACACCTGGCAGTGCTCAGGGATCACTCCTGGCATGACTCAGGGGATCCTCCAGGAATGCCTGAGCTCAAACCCAGATCAGCTGTATACCAGACAAGCACCCTTTCTACTGTGCTATTGCTCCAATCCCTTAGCACATCTCCTACTTAGCATGTCTGATATTTCGCCTCGCTGCTAAGTCTGGCAGTTCCGGAAGAAATAAGCAGCCATGCCAAATTGCCATACTGCGGTGAGATCACCTGAGGAAAACACACAGAAGATGCAAACAAAGGCCGCTCTGGGGTGGAGTGAAGAGGGGGAGCAGAAGGGAGGGAGGGAGGGAGGGAGCAGAAGGGAGGGAGGGAGACACTGCAGCAGCCAGAAGGAGGAGTAAGCCATCCATCACCAGCTCAGTGACTGCAGATAGGGAAGAGCCAGACCTGTCAGGCTCCCACTCCAGGCCTCCTCTGAGGCCCTCATCTCAGAGACCCTCCCCACACCCCCTCACTGCATCACACACACACACACACACACCCGCCACACCCCATCATGTGCCCTCTCAGATGGTGGTCCCAGGTGGTATCTGAAAGGCACCTCAGGATGGGCCTGTGAAATTGGAAATTGGGTGACTGTTGAGACACTGCTGCAGTAAATGTGTCGCCATGACCCTGGCAGGCAGTGACTCTAGCTGTCAACTGTGGTAACTGAAGTGGGGTACAGATGGCAGGTAAAATGGAGCTGGGAGAGATAACATGGAGGTAGGGTGTTTGCCTTGCATGCAGAAGGACGGTGGTTCGAATCCCGGCATCCCCTATGGTCCCCTGAGCCTGCCAGGAGTGATTTCTGAGCGTAGAGCCAGGAGTACTGCCAGGTGTGAACCAAAAAAAAAACAACAACAACAACAAAAATGGAGCTGAGAAATGGAATGCCCACTGTACTGACAGTATAGTGATGCCAGGAAGGGAGAAGAGGTTGGCTTCCATGAGCAGTATTAGAGATTTAGGGAGAAGATGAAGTGGTGGCCTCCAAGTTTATGTGGGGTTCTCAGGTGCCTCCTCCGCTGAAGCTCCCACTCTCAGGCCAGCATGTTCTGAGCAGGGTCAACAGGCCCAGGAAAGCACAGTGTGTGGCCTTGGCAACTCTCCTTCAAGGTGGTGCCCAGGACAATGAATACAACCCTTGACATGGGAAACTCCCTCGGGTTCCTCCTGTCTGGAACCCCTGCAGAACTCACCAGAAGCAAATAGTCTGCAAAGCTGTCATGCGTTTTTCTTTTCCTTGCTTTTTTGTTTTAGGGGCCTCTCCTGCCAGTGCTCAGGGCTTACACGTGGCTCTGTGCTCAGTGGCTTTCATCTTTGCAAAACAGGCAAGGGACAAAGATCACAGAGCTGCAGAGCAAGTTGGGGGGGGGGGGGTCCCCAGAGCTCATTTGCATTCTAGCCAGCCTGGGTGCAGAGGTCTCCTTGAATACTTGCCACTTCTTGTTTGTTTGTTTGTTTGCTTGTCCACACCTGGTGTTATTTAGGGCTTAATTTCTGGCTCTGCACGGAGAAAATACTACTGGTGGACCATTTGGGGTGCCAGAGATTGAACCTGGGTCAGCTGCATGCTCCATCACTCTGGCACCCTACTCAGCATTTCTTGAAAAGTCTCAAAAGACCATATAAATAACTAAAAAGCCATAACAATAACTCTGAATATCCCTATATATATGTGTGTGTGTATATATATATATTATATATTGGTTTTTGGGTCACACCCGGCAGCACTAGGGATTACTCCTGGCTCTACGCTCAGAAATCGCCCCTGGCAGGCTCGGGGCACCATATGGGATGCCGGGATTCAAACCACCGTCCTTCTACATGTAAGGCAAACACTTTATCTCCATGATATCTCTCCGGCCCCTGAATATCCCTATATTAATTAAAATCAATAGTTTGTCATTTAAAAACACAATCTTCACAAATGCACCTACATATCCCTAAGGCAGATTTCTGAGAAGGAAATTCATGAATTCATGGCTGTGCAATATTTGTCTCAGATTTCTTTTTTTTTTTTTTTTTTTTTGGGGCCACACCCGGCGTTGCTTAGGAGTTACTCCTGGCTATCTGCTCAGAAATAGCTCCTGGCAGGCATGGGAAACTATATGGGACACCAGGATTTGAACCAACCACCTTAGGTCCTGAATCGGCTGCTTTCTTTTTTTTTTGGGGGGGGGGTTTTGGTTTTTGGTTTTGGGGCCACATCCAGCAGTGCTCAGGGGTTACTCCTGGCTGTCTGCTCAGAAATAGCTCCTGCCAGGCTAGGGGGACCATATGGGACACTGGAATTCGAACCAACCACCTTTGGTCCTGGGTTGGCCGCTTTCAAAGCAAACACCGCTGTGCTATCTCTCCAACCCCAGCTGTGCAATATTTGTGTTAAAAAAAGGAAGAAATCTCTAAAATCAACCTTCCACCTCAAGTAACTATAGAAAATGAACAAATTAAACTCCAAAGAAGTAGAGGGAAAGAAATAAGAGTGAAAAATCAATAAAATAGGAAACAGCAAACATTATAGATAAAAATCAATGAGACCACGCTGGTTCTCTGAAAAGATCAATAGAATTGATAAATCTTTAGGTAGATTGGTCCAAAGAAAAGAAAGGAAGATCCAAGTTGTCAATATAGCTTTATTTAAATTTATTTTTGTTAGGGGGAGAAAAAAATTAATTTGTTTTCTTCAAATGTTGACACGCACAGGATTCTAAAGTGTGATTTGCAAAGAATATTTGGAGACATATAGCTCCAACTAGATTTCTTTTTGTTGTTGTTGTTGTTGTTGTATTTTTGGATTTTGGGTCTCACCCAGCAGTGCTCAGGAGTTCCTCCTGGCTCTACGCTCAGAAATCGCTCCAGGCAGGCTCAGGGAACCCTATGGGATGCTGGGATTCGAACCACCATTCTTCTGCATGCAAGGTAAATGCCCTACCTCTATGCTATCTCTCCGACCCTCCAACTAGATTTCTTCCTCTCCTGTATTTAGCTTTGTTTGTTTGTTTTGGGCCACACCCAGTGTGCTCAGGGCTTACTCCTGGTTCTGCACTCAGGAATCACTCCTGCCAGTGCTCAAGAAATTATGGGAATCAGGAAATCATGCCAGGAATCAAACTCAGCTCAGCCATGTGCAAGGCAAGCAACCTTTCTCTGCTATACTGTTGCTCTGGGCCCTTTCCAAAATTATTAAACTGTGCTTTTTAAAAAAAAAAATACAGTTTAAAGTTTTGTTGAACATTATGGGGTTTATTTTTGTTTTGGTTTGTTTTTTCTTTTCCACTCTGAAACTGTTTTTATTGTTGTTTACTATTTTGAATGAAGTGCTGTGCTTTAAATTACTGTCAGTCCTACTTTTATTTTATTTTGGGGGGAGGGGTTTTGGGCCACACCCGGCAGCACTCAGGGGTTACTCATGGCTTCTAGTCAAAAATCACTCCTGGCAGGCTTGGGGGAGCCTATGGGATGGCGAGAATCAAACCCAGGTCTGTCCTGGTCTGCCATGAGCAAGGCAAATGCCCTACCACTGTGCTATCTGTCTGGCTCCCTGTTTCATTTTATTTTTTGGTTTGGGGGCCACACCCTGAGGCGCTCAGGGGTTACTCCTGGCTCTGCACTCAGAAATCACTCCTGGCTGGCTTGGGGAACCATATGGGATGCTGGGGCTCGAACCCAGGTTGGCTGTGTGCAAGGCAAAACAACCTACCCACTATGCTATCAGTCCAGCCCCTGTCATGCATGTGTCTGCCTTAACTACTCAAGGATTCCTAGTACCCGCCTGCTGTCAGGCAGGCTTTCGTCTGTCTCCAGAATCCTTCTCATCTCGCCAAGCTGAAGCACTCTACCCACCAAAGAGCAGCTCTCCTTTCCGCTTCCTCCAAGCCCCTGCCTGCCACCATTTCTCCTTTGTTCCCTGGTTAGCTACTCTAGCCCCCTTTCCTTGCACCAGTGGAGTCAGGGAGCATTTGTCTTCTTGTAATTGACTTATTTCACTTAGCATAATGTGTTGAAGGTACATCCATGTTGAATCATGCATCAGAATTCCACTCCCTTCGCAGGCTGATTAATATTCTCTGCGTATATGCCACATCCATCTCGCCGTTGTTCATCAGTTGATGGGCTTCTGGGTTCGTTCCACCTTTGTGAATGCTGCTGCTGGCACATGGTGTGCGGATCACCCATCTCTCTCCCTTAGTTCCTGTTTTCAATTTTTTTTTTTCATCTCAGGGATTCAGCCCAGGTTCTCATACATGGAAGGCAAGTGTTCGACTACAGAGCCACATCTCTGACCTGTTCTTCTGAACATCTACCCAGAAGTAGACTTGTTTGATCATATAGTCTATTTATGTATCAAAATAGTTCTGTTGGGAGCCCGGAGCAGTGGCACAAGCAGTAGGGCATTTGCCTTGCATGCACTAACCTAGGATGGACCACAGTTTGATCCCCCGGCGTCCATATGGTCCCCCAAACCAGGAGCAATTTCTGAGCACATAGCCAGGAGTAACCCCTGAGCGTCACCGGGTATGGCCCCAAAACAAAACAAAACAAAACAAAACAAACAGGGGCCAGAGAGATAGCATGGAGGTAAGGCGTTTGCTTTTCATCCGAATCCTGGTGTCCCATATGGTCCCCTGAGTTTGCCAGGAGCGATTTCTGAGCGTGGAGCCAGGAGTAACCCTGAGCACTGCCAGATGTGACCCAAAAAACAAACAAACAAAAAAACTAAACAAAACAAAAATAGTTCTGTTGGTAGGGACAGGATTTGGACCACATCTAGCAGTGCTCAGAGGTTACTCCTGGCTCTTCACTCAAGAATTATAATTGGTGGCTCTGGGATCTTGTGGGGTGCTGGGGATGAACCTAGAGTAGCCACAAGCAGGGCAAATGCTCTATCTGCTGTGCTATTGCTTTGATCTCCCCCACCCCCCAATCTATTTTAAGTACTTGAGTGCAAAATGAACCTACCTGAAATTCTAAACAAAGCTATTCCCCTGACTTCCAATTTCTGGTAACATCTTTCTTTGATATGTAAAAACTCGCCTGGATTACAGGACCTTCCCCCACTCTGGTGGATTTGGATCTGAAGAATAAAGAGAGGGCAATTCTGGCTTTGACAATCACATAGGCAACACATGGCAGAGAGGCCATGAGGCAAAAAGCAGGCTGGCTCTAATAAATTATATTTTTGGTTTTTGGGCCATACCAGGTGAAGCTCAGGGGTTACTCCTGGCTATGCACTCAGAAATAGCTCTGGCTAGGGGGACCATATAGGATGACGGGGATCAAACCCAGGTCTGTCCTGGATCTGCCGCGTACAAGGCAAACACGCTACTGTTGTGCTATTGCTTTAACTCCAATGAATCTTGTCCTTATTGGCTTGATATTATTTCTCTGTCACTACCCTGCTTCAACAGACCGATCCACCTAAGGGGTTAGAAATACGGCATCTGAATTTTGTTTTGTTTTGTTTTTGTTTTGTTTACTTGGGTCATACCTAGTGGCGCTCAGGGGTTACTCCTGGCTTTGCACTCAGAAGTCACTGCTGGCCGACTTGGGGGATCATAGAGGAGAATCAAACTTCGGTCTGTCCAGGGTTGGACACATGCAAGTCAAAATGCCCTACTGCTGTGCTATCTCTCCGGCCCCAATCTTAGATATTGTTGTTGTTGTTGTTTGGGGGGGTCACACCCAGCAGCGCTCAGGGGTTCCTCCTGGCTCTTCGCTCAGAAATTGCTCCTAGCAGGCTCGGGGGACCATATGGAATGCCGGGATTTGAACCATTGTCCTTCTGCATTCAAGGCAAATGCCCTACCTCCATGCTAGCTCTCCAGCTCCACTCTTGGATATTTTTATTTATATCTTTATTTTACACTTGTGGACTTGTCATACTAGTTTTCTTTTTTCTTTTGCATTTGGTTTTTGGACCAGAGCACACCAGGCAGTGCTCAGGTCATACTCCTGACAGTACTCAGGGATTCACTCTTGGCAGTACACAGTCAACCATATGGGATACTAGGAATCAACCTGTGTTGGCTGCATGCGTCCTCCTATCCTATCCTCATATTTTACGAATATATTTTGATAAAGCCTGATCCTAGTGGATGTGAAGTGTTTTGATCTGTATTTCCTTGGTGTTTGCTGATGTGGAGCTTCTTTTATGCGCTTTTTTTTGGGGGGGGGCCATTTGTAAAACTCAACATGTTAGTGTCTTTTCGTCCTGGCATTTTGCAATATCTTATTACTTTTCAAAGTTGTCTAAGTTCCTAGTAGCATGGAAGTGAATCTTTTCCTGTTTTTTTTTTCTTTTCTTTTTTTTTTTTTTGGTTTTTGGGTCACACCCAGCAGTGCTCAGGGGTTATTCCTGGTTCCAGGCTCAGAAATTGCTCCTGGCAGGCACGGGGGACCATATGGGGTGCCGAGATTCGAACCGATGACCTCCTGCATGAAAGGCAAACGCCTTACCTCCATGCTATCTCTCCGGTCCCCTCCTGTTTTCTTTTTCTTTCTCCTATATTACAGTGATATTTCCTTTGGAAAACAGAAGGAAGTTAAAGTCGCTTTACCCTGTAAAGTGACAGTCACGCTTGCCTCCCTCCCACACTGAGCAGCAGCCATTTGTAATGCCTGTCATCTTCCTCCTGCTATTTTCCCTGCCTCGCTAGCATTCGGGACACACGACCTTCACAGTGACACCTTGAGAGATGATGTATTATGAGTTAAAAAAATGTCCTGAAAACACCGGGAATATGAAGGTCAGTTCAAGCCCTGGCCTGAGACAGGTTAGATCACTCATGTGAAAGGTGCCCATTCCCAGGAGGGGAGCAGTGGCTATTGTGGAGGCCAGCCAGGGTCACCAGCCTGGTTTCTTTGTCTTCACCTCTTTACTTCACTTGGTTGTTTCTGTTTTAGAAGTAGAATGAGGGGCCCGGGCGGTGGCGCTAAAGGTAAGGTGCCTGCCTTGCCTGCGCTAGCCTAGGACGGACCTCGGTTCGATCCCCCGGTGTCCCATATGGTCCCCCAAGCCAGGAGCAACTTCTGAGCACATAGCCAGGAGTAACCCCTGAGCGTTACCGGGTGTGGCCCAAAAACCAAAAAAAAAAAAAAGAAGTAGAATGAGGGCCAGAGAGATAGCATGGAGGCAGGGCACTTGCCTTGCATGCTGAAGGACGGTGGTTTGAATCCCGGCATCCCATATGGTCCCCCAAGCCTGCCGGGAGCGATTTCTGAGCGTAGAGCCAGGAGTAACCCCTGAGCACCGCCGGGTGTGACCCAAAAAGAAAGAAGGAAGGAAGGAAGGAAGGAAGGAAGGAAGGAAGGAAGGAAGGAAGGAAGGGAGGGAGGGAGGGAGGGAGGAGGGAGGGAGGGAGGGAGGGAGGGGAGGGAGGGAGGGAAGGGAAGGGAGGAGGAAGGAAGGAAGAAGGAAGGAAGGAAGGAAGGAAGGAAGGAAGGAAGGAAGGAAGGAAGGAAGGAAGGAAGGGAGGGAGGGAGGGAGGGAGGAAGAAGGGGAGGGAGAGAGAGAAAGAAAGAAAGAAAGAAAGAAAGAAAGAAAGAAAGAAAGAAAGAAAGAAAGAAAGAAAGAAAGAAAGAAAGAAAGAAAGAAAGAAAGAAAGAAAGAAAGAAAGACAGACAGAAAGAAAGAAAGAAAGAAAGAAAGAAAGAAAGAAAGAAAGAAAGAAAGAAAGAAAGAAAGAAAGAAAGAAAGAAAGAAAGAAAGAAAGAAAGAAAGAAAGAAAGAAAGAAAGAAAGAAAGAAAGAATAGGGGGACACCAGAGTGGTGGCACAAGTGGTAGGGCATTTGCCTTGAACACACTGACCAAGAATGGACCGGGCCCAGAGAGATAGCACAGCGGTGTTTGCCTTGCAAGCAGCCGATCCAGGACCAAAGGTGGTTGGTTCAAATCCCGGTGTCCCATATGGTCCCCCGTGCCTGCCAGGAGCTATTTCTGAGCAGACAGCCAAGAGTAACCCCTGAGCACCGCCGGGTCTGGCCCAAAAAAAAAAAAAAAAAAATAGAATGGACCATAGTTCGATCCTCTGGTGTCCCAAACAGTCCCCCAAGCCAGGAGCGCTTTCTGAGCACATAGCCAGGAGTAACCCCTGAGCATCACCAGGTGTGGCCCAAAAACCAAAAAAAAGAAAAAAAGTAGAATAAACAGAAGGGTTAGAATGATAGCTCAGTGATAGGGCATTTGCCTTGCATGCTTCCAACCCAGAACAGACCCGAGTTCGGTTCCCAGTATTTCATACGATCCCCGAGCCTGCCAGGAGCGGTTTCTGAGCACAAAGCCAGGCGTAATCCCTGAGAGCCACTGGGTGTGACCCAAAAACAAAAAATAAAACAGTTCCCTGCTGTGTTCACTTTTCTTTTTCTTTCTTTTATTTTTATTTATTTATTTTTGTTTTTGGGGGGGCCACACCCGGTGACGCTCAGGGGTTACTCCTGGCTATGCGCTCAGAAGTCGTTCCTGGCTTGGGGAACCATATGGGACGCCGGGGGATGGAACCATGGTCAGTCCTAGGCTAGCACTGGCAAGGCTGACACCTTACCTCTAGCGTCACGACGCCGGCCCCCTGTGTTCACTTTTCTTTGGCATTGTTCCTTAGACATATCCAGTGGTTCTCAGGACTTATTCCTGGTTCTGTGTTTAGATATCACTCCTGCCAGTGCTGGTGGGATCCAATGGGTGTCCAGAATTCAATGGGGTCAGCAGCATGCTGTACTCACAGTACTAACTCTCCACCCTAGCAGAGCGAACAGTTCTGAATTTTGTCTCCTTTAGCCTGTTCCCAGATTTATTTGTTTATTATTTTGGTTTGTTTGGGTCATACCCAGCAGCGCTCAGGAGTTACTCTTGGCTCTGTGCTCAGAAACTGCTCCTGGCTCAGGGGACCATACGGGATGCCAGGGATCAAACAAGTGTCCGCCTGGGTCAGCCAAATGCAACGCAAATGCCCTACCACTGTGCTACCACTAAGCCCCTTTGTTCACAGATTTATTGCAAACAGAGGGTCAGTCCCTAGTGCTCTGCTGGGCAACTGATGGCATGCCCCTAAACATACAAGGCAGGAGCCAAGGATTCTAGGCTATGGGACTGCAATTGGGCCTGGCAGGCAGACCCTTGGCTGTCAGGCTGTGGGGGATAGAGGGCTTTCCCAGAACCACCCACCTTTAGCTTGGGTTCCAGTGAAAATATGCAGCAACTGGCCTGGATCTCCAAATTTCTACAAAGACACTTTTCTCCAGGATGTTTTGTTGTTTTTTTTTTTTTTTGGTGGGGGGGGGTTGGGTCACACCCGGTGACGCTCAGGGGTTACTCCTGGCTATGCACTCAGAAATCGCTCCTGGCTTGAGGGACCATATGGAACACCAGGGGATCAAACCACAGTCTGTCCTAGGTCAGTCAGTACATGCAAGGCAAATGCCCTACCGCTTGTGCCACCGCTCCGGCCTCTCTCCAGGATTCCTTTAGTTGGGCTCTCTCCAGGATTCTTTTAGTTGGGCTGTAATGGCCCCTGGGCTCCTTTTCACTAACACTGCCATGTAGAAGCCTCCCTTGAGACATTCACAAGCTGAGATTCTTTTGTGGGCTCCACAACCATCCCAGGCTTGCTTCATTTCTGTTATGGTGTTCTGAGCTCAGTGTTCCTCTTTGGGTTTCTTAGAATTTCCATTTTCCTGTTTACATTGCCCATCTGTTCTTGCGTGCTGTCTCTCCATCCATTAGAGCCCTAATATCCATTAGCTTATTAGTCATGATTGTTTTAAATTTCTCATCTGGCCTTTCCAATATTCCTGCTATAACTGAATCTGGATCAGAAATCTGATTCTCGATAATTCTTTTAAATCCTCAGTATGTTTTATAATAAATTAAAAGAATTAGTCTTGATGTTGTGGGGCTGGAGAGATAATACAGAGGTTAGGGTGCTTGCCTTGTACATGGCCGATCCACGTTTGACCCCCATCATCCCATAGGATACCTTGAGCATCACCAGGAGTGATTCTTGAGTGCAGAGCCAGAAGTAACCCCAGAGCACCACCAGGTGTGGTTCCCCCCAAATAATAATAATTTCTTTGCATTGACTCACATGCAAGTTTGTCATGGACATATGTCCCTAATGTGTGGAGCATGAATATTTGGGCTAAAGGATAGTTACTTCTGATAAACAAACAACAGCAAACAGAGTTAGAAACTGAGGCTACGGGCCCCGAGAGATAGCACATCGGTGTTTGTCTTGCAAGTAGCCGATCAAAGGTGGTTGGCTCGAAACCCGGTGTCCCATATGGTCCCCCGTGCCTGCCAAGAGCTATTTCTGAGTAGACAGCCAGGAGTAACCCCTGAGCATCGCCGGGTGTGACCCAAAAATCAAAAACAAAAACAAAAAAAACTGAGGCTAGGGGCCGGAGAGATAGCATGAAGGTAAGGCATTTGCCTTTCATGCAGAAGGATGGTGGTTCGAATCCCGGCATCCCATATGGTCCCCTGTGCCTGCCAGGGGCAATTTCTGAGCCTCAAGTCAAGAGTAACCTCTGAGCACTGCTGGGTATGACCCCCCTCCCCCCCCAAAAAAAAGAGAGAAAGAAATGGAGGTTAGCAGTACTTATTCATAGATATAATCACAAGTGTTTTTGTTTGTTTCTGTTTATATTTTCAGATCTTCCTGCAGTAAACCTTTATTGCTTTTCTAATAAGAAATAACCAGGTAGCATTGGCCCAGGAATATACTAGTAGAACTAGTGGAACAGAATAAATATGAGAGAAACTGAGGGGCTGGAAATAGCACAGCGGTAGGGAGTTTGCCTTGCCCACAGCCGATCCAGAATGGACTGTGGTTCGAATCCCGGCATCCCATATGGTCCCCCGAGCCTGCCAGAAGTGAATTTTGAGTGCAGAGCCAGGAGTAACCCTGAACACTGCCAGGTGTGACCCCCCAAAAAAAATAAATGAGGGGGGGAGAGAGAAAGTGATTCAATAGATAGATTAGAAGGAAACAGAGACTCTTATGACCCCTGGCCAGCCATAAATGGGCTACTGTCCGGTTAAGGGTAAAGATCTCATATGCCCGCCCCTTGTAAATGCTGCAGGATGGCAGTGGGTGAGTGGGTGGGTGGGTGGGTAGTATATAAAGCCCAGGGCTGCAGTGCTAGGCGACTAGGAGACTCTGTCACCACTATGCCTGCCGGAGTGCTCCTGTTGGATGGTCGCTGCTGAATTGCTGGAGAAACTGTTTACCAAACTCCCAGCTCCTGCTACCTTTTGCCTCCTCTCCTGCTACTCTAGGCTTAAAATAGATTAATTTAATATATGATAAAGGGGTCGGAGAGATAGCACAGTGGTAGGGCATTTGCCTAGCACGTGGCTCATCCAGGACAGACGGTGGTTCGAATCCCGGCATCGTATATGGTCCCTTGAGCCTGCCAGAAGAGATTTCTGAGTATAAAGTCAGTAGTAACCCCTGAGGGTCATTGGGTGTGACCTAAAAAAACAACAATAACAACAAATGTGATAAAGGTGGAATTTCTACTCAGTGCTGGAGAAATTTCTACTCAGTGGTTAGATAAATTTTCTTATTTGGGGGCCCGGAGAGATAGCACAGAGGCGTTTGCCTTGCAAGCAGCTGATCCAGGACCAGAGGTGGTTGGTTCGAATCCCGGTGTCCCATATGGTCCCCCGTGCCTGCTAGGAGCTATTTCTGAGCAGACAGCCAGGAGTAACCCCTGAGCACTGCCGGGTGTGGCCCCCCCAAAAAAAAATTTCCTTAGTTGTACTGCCTAACAGTTTGAAAATAAAAATGAGGGCCCAGAGAGATAGCACAGCAGCGTTTTCCTTGCAAGCAGCCTATCCAGGACCAAAGGTGGTTGGTTCGAATCCCGGTGTCCTATATGGTCCCCCGTGCCTGCCAGGAGCTATTTCTGAGCAGGCAGCCAGGAGTAACCCCTGAGCACTGCCGCCGGGTGTGGCCCAAAAACCAAAAAAAAAAAAAAAAAGAAAAGAAAGAAAGAAAATAAAAATGAGATCTACCACACATCAAAGACTAAATAATCCCCTATATTATTTTTTGGGGTCCACACCCAGCAGCACTCACGGATTACTCCTGACTCTGCACTCAGAGATCCTTCCTGGCAGGCTCAGGGGACCATATGGGATGCCAGAATTCAACCCAGGTCTGCTCTTGGTTGGACACATGCAAGTAAAATGCTGTACCATTGTGCTATCTCCCCCTCTCCCATTATTTAAATGCAAGCAAATTGCCCTTCTTGCTTGCGCAGTTTTGGTTTTAGTGCCAGAGAGATACTTCTCACCAGACAAAGTATAGGATCCACTGAACACTGATGATGCTCAGCAGACCACAAAATCATGCCTGAGCACAGAGTAGAAAATAAAAGTCCTTGAGCACTGCCAGGTGTGGCCCTGAAAAGAGATTTTAGACGTTTGTGGGAAGCATTTTGGTGACCTCTGGTTGGGGACAGAGGTGTGGGCTTTCATTGTCTGGAGTGAATGAAGATTGTTTTTCAACAAGCAGACGGGGGTGGGGTGAGAGAATGCACAACACACACGGCAGACAAAGGGTTAAAGCAATATCTATGTTTATGGGCAAAAAAGGAGAGAATAGAATAAAACAACAGTGGTTATCCCCCTGAGAAGAGCATAATGGGCTATTTTAATTTTCTTCTTTAGATCCTCTCCTCTATTTTCAAACACTTAGCAATAAAAATACATTACACTCTCCTAGCCAGAAATATATGATTTTTTAAATTGAAGGGCAATATAACAATAAAACTAGATAATTAAAGAGAAGATATGAAAGGAAACCAGATGACTAACCAGGTTTGAAAGGAGAGAAGGTGAGAGTCGCTCACCAGAGAAGAAAAAAAATAGGAGGAACAGGGCAAAAATATTTGTGTCTGACGATCACAGCTGAACTGGGCTCTCAGAAACAATATTAAAAAATCAACATATGGGGGCCGGGAAGGTGGCGCTAGAGATAAGGTGTCTGCCTTGTAAGCGCTACCAAGGAACGGACCGCGGTTCGATCCCCCGGCGTCCCATATGGTCCCCCCAAGCCAGGGGCGATTTCTGAGCACATAGCCAGGAGTAACTCCTGAGCGTCAAACGGGTGTGGCCCAAAAACCTAAAAAAAAAAAAAAAAAATCAACATATGGGTTCGGAGCAATAGCACAGCAAGGAGACTGCTTGCCTTGCAAATGGCCAACCTGGGTTTAATCTCTGGCATCCCATAGGGTCCTTCGAGCACTGCCAGGAGTGAGTGATTCCTGAGTGCAGAGCCGGGAGTAACCCCTGAGCATCCCTGGGTGTGTCCCCTTCCCTACAAATATCATAAAAAAAAAAAAAAAAAAAAACAGATGAGAATGGAGTCATAGTACAGCAGGGAGGGCATTTGCCCTGCATGTGACTAACCTGGGTTTAATCCCCGGCATCCCATATAGTTCTCTGAGCCCACAGGAATAATTCCCAAGCTCAGGAATAAACCCTGAGCACCCTCAGGTGTGGCCCCAAAACAAACCAAACACATGAGCTAGAAACAGGCTGGAAGGGAATTCTGCAAAAAGGGTAGTGGAGGGGCCAGACCGATGGTGCAGTGGTAGGGTGTTTGCCTTGCACATGGCTGACCCAGGACGGATCCTGGTTCCATCTCCAGGCGTCCTATATGGCCCCCAAGCCAGGAGTGATTTCTGAGTGCAGAGCCAGGAGTAACCCCTGATTGTCACCGGGTGTCCCCCCCCCCCAAAAAAAAAAGGGCAGTGGAGAGTTCTGAGGCCTGGCCTAGTCCAGGAGTGTACAGGAGGTGGGGCTCCCCAGGCACCCCTGTGGTCCTCTAGCATCCAGGTTTTTCCTCAGGCCAGGACTCTCCTGGGTGGCTAGGCTCTTGCCTGCCTTGTCTCCATCTACCCTTTCCAATCCCAGACCTTCCTGCTCTGTGCCTGGCTATAGTGCAACTGCCCACAGAGCTAGGATGAGTCTTGTCACCCGGCCAGCCACCCTTGGGGCCCAGCTCCCAGCAGTGGCCCAGATAAATCAGAGGAAGTTTGCCAGATAAATTAAGGAAGTGAGGAAACTTGGTACTGCCCCCCAAGCCTTCCAGGTCATGGTGCACAAAACCTGAATACAGCCCTGATTTTTGGGCCTGTTGCTATCTCCCGGGAAAGCCAGATCCAGTGGCAGATGTGCCTGGCACATCCAAGAAAGCCCCAAACTGGCACCTCCAACCCCAGGCCTGCTGGGACACTAAAGAACCCCAGAGACTGTCTGTGAGGCCTTACACCCCTCCCAGACCATAGCCCCTGAGCTTCTAGGCCTCAGCACACACTTGTAATCCTGGTTAATTTTAGAGCGCTCTTCTCTGGATTAAAAGTAAATTCTTTAATCGGCTTGCTGCCGTCCACCCAGGACTAGTCTCTGCTGTAAGAGCAAAGAAGGCTTGGGGTGGAGGGGTTCGAATGGTGCTACTGGGCAAGTGACCTGAGGTTCTGGGATTTTATTTTATTTTATTTTTGGTTTTTGGGTCACGGCAGGCAGCGCTCAAGGGTTAGTCCTGGCTCTATGCTCAGAAATCGCTCCTGGCAGGCTCGGGGACCATATGGGATGCCGGGATTCGAACCACCATCTGTTCGAATTGGCTGCATGCAAGACAAATGCCCTACCACTGAGCTACCTCCCCAGCCCTGGTTCTGAGATTTTAGAGACTGTCATGCATGCCATCAGGGAGGGCTGAGATCCCGTGACCACTAAGTGCCTTGGTGATGCTCCTGGGCCGGGATGCCCCCTCTGCTTGCCTGCCCTTCATGCCCACGCAGCCCTCCCCATTAAAACAGAGCTGTGCCAGCCCAGCTTCTCTCGGGCCAGAAGCTCCTTAGGCAGCATTTCTGCTGTATAGGAGATGTTTGTGGCCTCATGAACCTGCTTTCCAGAAGAGCTAGCATGGAGGTAGGGCATTTACCTTGCAGGCAGAGGACGATGGTTCGAATCCCGGCATCCCATATAGTCCCCCAAGCCTGCCAGGAGTAATTTCTGAGCGTAGAGCCAGGAGGAACCCCTGAGCAATGCCGGGTGTGACCCCCCCCCCCCCGAGAAAAATATCTGCTTTCCAGGAACAGGAAGCTTCTCTTGTCGAGACAGTTCTGGGGATAGCACTCCTTCTGCAGGGCCAGCATGGGCTCCCCGAAACTGCCACCCACTGGCCTTGGCACACCCTGTGTCGCTTCCTCAAGGTTCTCCTCTGCACAGAAGCCAAGCAGAACGATTGTGTTCAGAGAGAGAGCCTTTAAAATTGGGCCCAGGAGGGGCTGGAAAGATAGCTTAGCAGTAGGGCCTTTGCCTTACATGCTAACGGCCTGGAATGGACCTGGGTTCAATCCCTGGCATCTCATATGGTTCCCCGAGCCTGCCAGGAGTGACTTCTGAGCACAGAGCCAGGAGTAACCCCTCAGCACCACCAGGTGTGACACAAAAGTCAAAATAAAAAATTGGGCCCAGCCATAGAGCACCTGCCTGGCACATTTGAGTGAGGCCTTGGTGTAGTGTCCAGAGGGCAGGAACAACTGTCAGCTTAGACCCTGGAGCCCATGGACAGAAGTCACTGTCACGTGACTGTCTGTAGCGTCACATGCTCTGCAACTACCTGGGACTCTTTGTTTTTTGTTTTTGGGTTTGTGCCACACCTTGCAATGCTCAGGGGTTACACCTAGCAGCGCTTAGGAGGATCCTATGGGATGATGGAAATTGAACCAGGTCACCTGACTGAATGACAAACACTCTTCCTGCTGTGCTATTGCTCTGGCCACTGCACTGTGACTCTTGGGATATTCAGTGAGAACCATTTTAATTGTAGCTGTAGTTGTATCATACTATATTTTATTTATTTATTTATTTTTTATTTTTTGGTTTTTGGGCGGTGTAACCCCGAGGTGCTCAGGGGTTACTCCTGGCTGTCTGCTCAGAAATAGCTCCTGGTAGGCACGGGGGACCATATGGGACACCGGGATTCGAACCAACCATCTTTGGTCCTGGATCGGCTGCTTGCAAGGCAAACGCAAATGCACTATCTCTCCGGGCCCTATATTTTATTTTTTAATGCTTTTAATTTTTTTTTTATTTTGGGCCAGACCCTTTGATGTTCAGGGGTTACTCATGCCTCTGCGCTCAGAAATCACTCCTGGCTTGGGGGACCATACGGGATGCTGGGGGGGATCGAACTGCGATCTGTCCTAGGTCAGCGAGTGCAAAGCAAATCCCCTACAGCTTTTGCCACCACTCTGGCCTCTCAGGCTTCCTTTTTTTAATGTTTTTAAAGTTTTGGGAAGCTGGAGAGATAGTTCAGTGGGCAGGCATGCCTTAACATACAACTAACCTGGGTATGAACCCCAGTATCCTAGATGGTCTCATGAGATCTCCAGGCATCCCTGAGGGTAGAGATCGGAGTAAACCCCTGAGTTTACTGTTAGGTGTGGTTCCAAAGCAAAAACAAACAAATAAAACAACAAAAATGGTCTCAGGTTAAATGTTTCCTTTTTTTTGGTGGGAGTTTCACACCTGCCTGTGCTCTGGGCTTACTCCAGACTCTGTGCTCTGGCATCGTTCCTGGTGGGGCTTAGGGGACCATGGGGGGGTCCAAGGCAAATGCCCTACCCACTGTACTGTCTCTCTACCCTTTTGTTTGGAGGCAGATCCTGGAAAACCACTGGGTGTGGCCCGAAAACAAAACAAAAGGAAAGCTTCCCACCCAGAAGGACAGAGTGAGCTTCTCAGTGAGCAGAAGAGGGTGTGAGTTTCTCTGGTTTCCAGGGGGGCTGTGAATTTCCTAGGGGGGCTGTTTCTGAAAGTGCATCTAGTGACTTTTCCAGCCTACCTCTTCCCCACGACAGTGCTCCTGTCTGAGGTTCCCACTGTTCCCTCCTCGGACAGCAGTCTAAGGAGACCTCAGGATCACACCACTCCCCCAGCCCTGCTGCTTTCTCTGTATTCTTCCTCTTTTCTCCTTTTCTTCCTCTTCTCTCACCATAAATTACATCCCTTGTCTAAGGAGTAATTAATTCCACTCAAATAAAGATGGCAGCTGCCTCCTTCCCCAGGCTTGCATAATTACAGGCCAGGATGGGCAGGGCCGGCCCCCCAGCTCAGAGACGTGTGTCCTTGCTTTTCCAGCTTTGCCCAGTGCACCACACAGGGGACCGTACCTGCTCCCCTACTTCCACCTCTGACCAAAGCTTTCCATTTGCCCATTTTGGTTTTCTTCCTTTTTTGGGGGGTGGTGTTTGTTTTAGGACCACACTCAGTGGTGTGGTGCTCAGGGGTTACTCCTGGCTCTGTGCTCAGGAATTACTCAGGCAAGCCAGAGAGTACAGCGGTAGGACATTTGCCTTGCACACAGCTGACCCATGACAGACCTGGGTTTGATCCTCGACATTCCATATGGTCCCCCAAACCTGCCAGGAGAGACTTCTGAGTGCAGAGCCAGGAGTAACCCCTGAGAACCGCTGGATGTGGCCCCAAACACCAAAAAATAAAGAAATAATATTTAAGGGGCCAGAGCAGTGGCGCGCGGTAGGGCATTTGCCTTGCACAAGGTTGACGTAGGACAGACTGGTTCGATACCCTGGCGTCCCATAAGGTTCCCCGAGCCAGGAGTGATTTCTATTTTGTGTGTGTGTGTGTGTGTGTGTGTGTGTGTGTGTGTGGTTTTTGGGTCACACCTGGCTGTGCTCAGGGGTTATTCCTGGCTCCAGGCTCAGAAATTGCTCCTGGCAGGCACGGGGGACCATATGAGACGCTGGGATTCGAACTGATGACCTCCTGCATGAAAGGCAAACGCCTTACCTCCATGCTATCTCCCCAGGAGCGATTTCTAGGTGCATAGCCAGGAGTAACCCCTAAGTATCACCAGTGTGATACTTAGTGTGGCAGGAAGGAAGGAAGGAAGGAAGGAAGGAAGGAAGGAAGGAAGGAAGGAAGGAAGGAAGGAAGGAAGGAAGGAAGGAAGGAAGGAAGGAAGGAAGGAAGGGAGGGAGGGAGGGAGGGAGGGAGGGAGGGAAGGAGGGAGGGAGGGAGGGGGAGGGAGGGGGGAGGGAGGGAGGGGGGAGGGAGGAAGGAAGGCCACCGGCCTTGCTGTCGTTGCCAACACAGCCAGAGTTCGCCCCGCCTCCAGGGACAGCTGGAAAGGCGAGTCTGGTCACTCTGCCCAGCTGGACAGGAGTTCCCCCATTACCCGCCTCAGTCCCCAACCCCAGTGGAGGAAGTGCTTTGGGTCTCGGGCTGGCGCCAAGTGTCTGCTGGATCCCTGGGAACAAAGTGGTTGGCTGATTTGGAGGTATGGAGGAGGTGTTCCCACTGTTTAGAAACAGTTCCTTTCCCCAGGTGAGGAGCTGTGTGAGACAGACAGTGGAGATGGGACCAGGGGGAGACAGAGAGTTGATGGGTGCTTAAGCCCCCACCCAAACTGGTTTACTCAGTCCAGTGAGGTCTATTGACTCAGAGCTCTGAGGGCGGAGTAGGTGGGGCATCAGGTACAGCTGGATCAAAGGGCAATTACAAGCTCTTCCCCACTCCCTCTTAGGCTTCACTTCCAGTGGCACTGGGTGGTGGCTCCCAGCTCTCAAGGTGCAATGACACTTGGCTTAGTAATGAGGGGCTGGGCCTGTATTCCCAGCACCCTCAGAGTGGTGACAATGATCTCCCCCAAAGGCCTGGACTTAAGAGGGACAGAGGGGGTTGTACCCTCAAAAAGTATTGGGAGGATAGGACCGGAGAGATGGCACAAGGATAGGGCATTTGCCCTGCACGCTGCTGACCTAGGATGGACTGTGGTTTAATCCCCCAGCATCCCATATGGTCCCCCAAGTCAGGAGCGATTATTTCTGAGCACATAGCCAGGAGTAACCCCTGAGTGTCACTGGGCCCCAAAACTAAATACATAAATAAATAAAAAGTATTGGGAGACCCAAGCCATAGTACGGCCAGCCAGGAGGGCGCTTGCCTTGCATGTGGCCAACCCAGGTTCAAACCCCCCAGCATGACCTTTGGCCCCCATCAGCACCAGGGGTGGTGTCCGAGCACAGAGCCAGGAGTTATCCTGGGCTCAGAGGCTATGACTCTGTATGACTCAACTGGCAGGGGAAGTGAGGATATCCATCCTCCAAGACTGTCCTGTTATTTTTGGGCTACGCACAGCAGTACTAGGGATTTACTCCTGGCTCTGTGCTCAGGGAACCCTTTGGGGTACTGGGGACTGAAACTAGGTCTGCCATGGGCAGGGCAAATGCCCTCCCCACTGGCCTCAGTGGTGCCACTTTCTTTTTTGCTTTTTGGGCCACACCCAGTGACACTCAGGGGTTACTCCTGGCTATGTGCTCAGAAATCTCTCCTGGCTTGGGGACCATATGGGACACTGGGGGATCGAACCGTGGTCTGTCCTAAACTAGCACAGGCAAGGCAGATACCCTTATAGCTTGCGCCACTGCTCCGGCCCCCTGAGTGGTGCCATTTCTTTTGATTTGTTTTTTGTTTTTTTGTTTTCGGGCCACACCCGATGGCACTCAGGGTTTACTCCTGGCTATCTGCTCAGAAATAGCTCCTGGCAGGCCTGGAGAGATAGCACAGCGGTGTTTGCCTTGCAAGCAGCTGATCCAGGACCAAAGGTGGTTGTCCCATATGGTCCCCTGTGCCTGCCAGGAGCTATTTCTGAGCAGACAGCCAGGAGTAACCCCTGAGCACCGCCAGGTGTGGCCCAAAAACCAAAAAAAAAAAAAGCTCCTGGCGCAATTTCTGAGCATAGAGCCAAGAGTAACCCCTGAGCACTGCCGGGTGTGACCCAAAAAACAAAAAAACAAAAAAAAAAAAAAAGAAAAAAAGAAAAAAGAAATAGCTCCTGGAAGGCACGGGAACCATATGGGACACCGGGATTCGAACCAACCACCTTAGGTCCTGGATCGGCTGCTTGCAAGGCAAAGGCCGCTGTGCTATCTCTCCGGCCCCTCTTTTGATTTTTTTTTCCTAAGGCAATGGGAGGCCATTAGGACGCTTTAAGTCAGTGAGATGTTTGTTGTTTCTTGCTTGCTGTTGCAATAGCTCACGGCCATGCTGGTTGTTCCATCCAGGGTTCCACAAATGTTGGTTAGGCAGCTCCTCCATCATAGAACACATTCCTACAGGATTAGGTTTGGTTTTGGGTTTGGGGGGCAAATCCAGCAGTGCTTGGTGGCCCTCCCTACCCCCGCTGTGCTTAAGGAACCCATCTGTGGGACCAGAATTCCAGAATTCTAACCTTGTGGCTGCTTCAGCACATTCAAGGCAAGTGCTTAACTGCTGTACTACCTCTGGCCTTCGAAGAAGAGTGTGAGGGATTGCACACTTCTGATCAGCACGGGTAGGGACCAGAGTGATGACACAGTGGTAAGGCATTTGTCTTGCATCCAGCTGGCCTGGGACAGATCTGGGTTCGACCCCGAGCCTGCCAGGAGCACTTTCTGAGCGCAGAGAGAGGAGTAACCCCCTGAGTGCTGCTGGGTGTGCTTCCCCAAAAACAGATCAGCATGGGTAGTTGGAATATTTTAGGCACTCCTCTGATGTGGGAGGTCTGAATTTGATCCCCAGCACTTCATGGCAACCCCCCACCCCATTATATCCTAGGTCCTAGGATGATAAAAAAGCACCATTGGGTGTCTCCTTCTCCCAGATTTAGAATACTATTGAGTAGTAAATTGGGGAAAGTGGTCAGGTAGATGGTGAAGGATACAAGGAGACTGCATGGTGGACATCGGGAGTCGAATTTCCAGCTGGTTTCCGGCAGTGCACCTGGAAACTGCCATCTTGGCAATCGTCCCAGTTTCTCTGGTACCTGCACACGAGACTAGCAGTCAGACCCATCTGTGGGAGGTGAAGGCTGAGGCATGCCTGAGATGCTTCCACAGAGTCTGTGGGCGTCTGGGTGAGAGGGACAGGCGACTATGCCAGGTTTCTGATCTGTCACCAGGTGGACAGTGGCCCCATTGACAGGAGCCTGGGGGGGGGAAGGAAGATCTGGCAGAGAGCAGAGGAGTCACTTGGTCCTAGGCACGTGATGCACTGAAATCCAGGAGAGCCAGGGCTTGTGTGTGTGGGGGGGTGATGACGATGCCCCAACCTTGCCCAGGTCTGCCCACCAGTCCTGGTCATAGATTGAGGCACTGCCAGGGAGTGGTGCTCAGGAGGATCGAACCAAGGCATCCTGAGAACAGTCTTTGGCCCCTGGAGCAAATGTTGTGGCTGCAGGAATCTAGATTTTATCCTCAGAAATCCCCTGAGCAGTGCTGGCTTAACCCCTGAGCACCAAGGGAGGCGTGACCCCAAGCCTCAGAAAAGCTGTGATTGGGGCCAGAGTGGTGTCGCAAGAGGTAGGGCATCTGCCTTGCATGTGCTAACATAGGACGGATCGTGGTTCAATCCACCGGTGTCCCATATGGGTCGCCCAAGCCAGGAGCGATTTCTGAGTGCATAGTCAGGAGTAACCCCTGAGCGTCACCGGGTATGGCCCAAAAACCAAAGAGAAAACAAAAATGGAAAGAAAAACAGTGGTTACGGCAGTGCTTGTCACCAGCGCACACAGCCCTGTGTGTGGCTCAGTGGCCCATCTCAGTGACCTCTCCCCTGGCCCCTGGGATTACTGGCTTTATGACAGGAAATGTGGTTCATCTTGCCAATTAGTGTTTGAGTCCTAGAGTAGCTCACAGCCCAGCCCAGCCATGCTGCCATTTCCAGGAACAGGGAAGGAACAGACCGGACTGGAAACAGGAAGTCCGCCACCAGGAGGGAGGTCGGAGAAGCTAGTTTCAGTTCCTGAGCTGGCACTGCGCTGGCACCGGCTGGTCTGATTTTCTGCCCCAGGCAGGATTCTTGAGAGCAGGAAGCCAAGGGTTAGAGATTAAGATTTCCTAGTGTCTGTTCCCCCAGCGAGAGCCTCGGCCTTCAGTGAGTTCCCACTTCTCTCTTCAGACACTCTCCACCTTTTCATTTATTTTCCATAATTATATGTATATATTTTCCGCCTATGTCATTGACTCGTATAATTAAGGAAGTTAAAAAGTCCCAAAGGTGTTTGTCAGAGCCAGAGACCCCAGATGGCCAGGGGTGTGAGAGCTCTAGTCTGGGGCCAGAGACTAGTGTCCAACTCAGCCGTGAAGCGGGCAGCTGCCCCCATCCTTTGTTCTGTCCAGATTTTTGTCAGTCACATGACCAGGGTGTCAGTCAAACTCCAGTTATGGCTTTTGGCTGCCATCACACAGGAGAGAAAGGGGAGCTCGCGTTCTGGGGTTCCCATTTCCCATTTATTTATTTTTGGGGGGCCACACCTGGTGGAGCTCAGGGGTTCCTCCTGGCTCTGCACTCAGAAATTGCTTCTGGCAGGGGCTGGAGAGATAGCATGAAGATACAGCATTTGCCTTGAATGCAGAAGGACGGTGGTTCGAATCCCGGAATCCCATATAGTCCCCAGAGCCTGTCAGGAGCGATTTTTGAGTGTAGAGCCAGGAGAAACCCCTGAGCGCTGCTGGGTGTGACCCCCCCCAAAAAAAAAATCGCTCCTGGCAGGCTCCAGGGACCATATAGGATGCTGAGAATTGAACCTGGATCCATGGAGCTCCCGTTTTACTGTGTTCCTCTACCCCATCCCATGGTGTCAGGGACCCTACCCAGGCCTGGAAGAGATAATTTGAGTTCTACATGGAATTTATTCCCAGTCCAGGGGCAGCTTTCACTCGGAAGGGCTCCATCTCCTTCTCATGGCCTCACCTTTGAACCCTTTCTACATGTGGTCTGGATATAATGTTCAGTTTAGGGGCTGGAGCAGCAGAATAGAGGAGAGTGTGCTCACCTTGTATGAAGCTGACCTGGGCTCCTTCCCCAGCATCCCACAGGGTCCCCTGCTCCTTGCCAGAAGGGATCCCTGAGCACAGAGCCAAGAGTAAGCCCAGAGCACTGCTAGGAACAAACAAATAAACACAGCACCACTTCTGAGGGGTTCCTAGGAACAACTGGGCCTGTCCTAACTTAGGTACTGGCCTAGCCCAAAAATTCATGGGATGAGCGAGCCACACTGGGAGTGGGTGAGGATGAGTCCAGAAGTGTCTGTTGACAAAATGAAGAATGAATGCCAAGGTAGGGTCCCGCAGAGAATTTCTGACTGTGGTAAAGTCCTGGGCCCCGGATACCAGCACCCCAGAGCTGGTCCCTCCATGGAGCCATCTCCATGGAGATGCCACTGGCCACACGGTCCCTCCCTCGTATGTGGGTCTCCCTTGTCTACTCCACTCTTCCCTTTTCTTCTTTTTGCTTTTTGGAACTTAGGCTACAGATGACTCAGTGCTCTGGGGTCACTCTTGATGGTGCTAGGGACCCCAGGACACAATGCATATGCCTCAGCCCCATTTTCTAGGCAAGCAGTGTAGCGTAGGGATCACGTGAAAACACACACACACACACACACACACACACACACACACACACGCCTTGGTGAAGGCTATAAATTCCTCTTCTGTCTTGCTCATCATCATGGCTCCACAATGGAGTCTTTCTTTTGCCAGACAACATGTTTAATTAATGCCTTAAAGGAAACTCATGAGCGTGATCCTTGCGCCATGTGCTTATTCACTCGTCTGTTTTGTGGACAGAAGTATGAAGCTAGGCTCTGCTAGCGAGGCAGCACCAGGCACTCACTGCCCTGACTCTGGGCTCCAGGCTCAGGCTGCCAGGACAATTTGGAGGGGCCCTGAGGGCCTCCCTACCCTCCTTCTACCTGCATCCTCTCTAGTCCATCAGGAAAAGCTCCATTCTCTTTGCACAACACACTTGACAACAGAGGGTCGGCTGAATTTAGCTGAAAACAGCACCCACCAAACTCGCTTCCTCTTTCCTGTCCCCACAGGCTTCCAGGGGTGGAGAAATAGTCCTGTTGGTAGAGAACTTCCTGTTTGCGGGGCCATTTCTCCTTCACCACCCCCCAGTTTCCTGAAGGCCTGGCCTCAACTGTCTTGGTGTCGATGAGAATCCCAGAGCTCCTATTTCAGTTTAATGAGTCATGCTAGAAACTTGGCAAATAGAATGAGAAGGAGAAGGAAAGAAAAAAAAAAATTAACTGTGATTACAACAAGAAGAAAACTTAAAACAAGGGTTTTTTTTTTGTTGTTGTTGTTTGTTTTTTACGGTGCTGCAATTGAATCTGGGGCCTCCCACAAATGCAAAGCAAGTACCCATTTTTTAAAGTGGTTTGTGTTTCCTTCTATGTTTATATATATTTACATATATATATATATACACACACACATATATATATATATGTACAAACAAGTAACCCTTGAGCATCACTAGATGTGGCCCCAAAACAAAATCAAACCAGAAAATATACCCCTGGGGCTGGAGTGATAGCACAGTGGTTGGGCATTTGCCTTGCACGAGCCAAACCTGGGACCAACCCAGGTTCGATTCCCAGCATCTCATATGGTCCCCCAAACCTGTCAGGAGCGAGTAAGCAGAGCCCTGAGTAAGCCCTGAGCGCTGTCAGATGTGGCTCAAACCACCCCCCCAAAAAAAGAGAAAATACACTGCTCTAGTCACAGCATGGGGGGATAAAAAAATACACCCCACACTCTCAGGGAAAATTACCTATACTTACTGTGTCCATGTAGGCCTCTCTCACTGTCCCCCAGAAACTCCAATATGATGAAACAACTGTTCCCCTGATGGTTTTCCACCTTCCCACCTTCTTCTTGGTTCCGCTCTGCTTTCAACCCTGAGGTCCTGTTCCTCCACCGAAAGGTGGCTCGATACCCCCGTGAATGGAAGACATGGCGTGACATGGATCTTCTTAAAACATTGACTTGGGGGCCCAGAGAGATAGCACAGCGGTGTTTGCCTTGCAAGCAGCCGATCCAGAACCTAAAGTGGTTGGTTCGAATCCTGGTGTCCCATATGGTCCCCCGAGCAGACAGCCAGGAGTAACCCCTGAGCACCGCCGGGTGTGACCCAAAAACAAAAACAAAAACAAAAAAAAAAAACATTGACTTGGGGCCGGAGAGATAGCACAGCGGCGTTTGCCTTGCAAGCAGCCGATCCTGGACCTAAGGTGGTTGGTTCGAATCCAGACGTCCCATATGCCCCCCCCCCCTTGTGCCTGCCAGGAGCACATTCTGAGCAGATAGGCAGGAGTAACCCCTGAGCACCGCCGGGTGTGGCCCAAAAACCAAAAAACCGAAAAAACAATAAAACATTGACTTGGTCCTGCCCAGGAAAAGGAGATTATAATAACCCCCTGTTGGTCTCCCAGTTGAGCTATCCTAGTAGCTGCGTGCAAGGAAAGCTTAAGAGGTGTTCCATCCCCTTTCCTCAGATTTCCAGAGATGGAGAGGAACATTCTAGAAGGTCTGCAGCATGACCACATCCTCTCTCCGGGAAATCCACAGAATTAATAAAACTTATTATGGCAAACCTGCTCCCTATCTCAGCTCTAGGGGGCAACTAGGGTGCTTCTGCAACGCACAGGGGAAGTTTCTACTTACTGCTCCTTCGTCAAGGCAGCTCAGTCCTTTTCCTGTGAATCCAGAAGCTTCTTCCTGTGGGATGGACTAAAGGTGGCATTGAGCGGAGTGCAGGTGGGGTGCCCTCTCACTTTATTGCCACTTTTTGTTTGGGCCACACCCAGTGGCAGCACTCAGGGGTGACTCCTGACTCTGCGCTCAGAAATCACCCCTGGCAGGCTCGGGGACCATATGGGATGCTGGGAATCAAACCCAGGTCCGTCCTGGGTTGGCCGCGTTCAAGGGAAATGCCCTACCGCTTTGAGTTCTCTCTGGCCCCCTTACTGCCACTTCTCGCTCACATAAACTCTTCTCTGTGTCAAGTCTTGCCTTCTACATGCTCTGCTCAGCAGCTGTGGGGGCCGGCCTGGGCTCCCCAGGTTGGCA
The DNA here is from genome assembly GCF_024139225.1 of Suncus etruscus. NCBI lineage: Eukaryota > Metazoa > Chordata > Mammalia > Eulipotyphla > Soricidae > Suncus > Suncus etruscus. The sequence goes on along the minus strand of NC_064858.1, from coordinate 8,572,701 downwards.
GAAAGGGAGTTGGGTGGCCTGTCCAGGCCAGCAGCTTCTCACAACACAATCCATCAGGAGAAAGATACGCCGAGTACACGGAGGGAAAAGCAGGTGCTGACTGAATTTGCTGGACGCTGCCTGCAAATTCCTGCTCAACTTGGAGCCGTGACCTTGGGAATTTTTCAACTTTTCTAGGCCCTGTCTGCCTAACGTGGCGGTGACAATGAATAAATCTACCACCGTGGTCCACAGAGGTGAAAGTAGGAACCAGCCAGTCCCACAGTTGGTCAGAGGCAGGAAAGGGGAGTAGGGTCGTGGTTTTCACAGAGTGGTTTAGTAGCTCTAGAATTGTTGCCATTTTGGGTCGGAGAGATAGCATGGAGGTAAGGCGTTTGCCTTGCATGCTGAGGGGTGGTGGTTTGAATCCTGGCATCTTACATGTCCACCGAGTCTGCTGGGAGCCATTTCTGAGTGTAGAGTCAGGAATAATCCCTGAGCACTGCTGGGTGTGACCCCAAAACAAAACAAAACAAAAAAGAATTGTTGTCATTTTGTTCTTCTGCAGCAGAACAGAGCCATTCACTTCTGGAGGGCCTCAAAGTGTGTTTATGTGTTAGACATGTGGCTCTGAGCCATCCAAGGAGGCCAACTCAGGTGTGCTGGCTGTACCCAAGCCAGGAATGGCCAAGGCTTTTCCTGCACTGCTTATCTGGATCCAGCTTCTTTCCCGATGAATTTGTTGATAGAGACACAGCCCCAGTGGGCTTTGTTTTCTTTTCTTTCAATGCTCAGGGTTTGCTCTTGGCTCTGCACTCAGTGTCCACTCCTGGCGATAATGCTCTGGATATTTTATGGGGGAACCAAAGATCAAACCCCCCTGTTGGCTACTCGCAAGCAAAGGCCCTACCAACTGTGCAGTCACTCCAGTATCCCTGGGGCCATTTCTGATGCAGGTCCTGGAGCGACACTGTGTGTGTGTGTCTGGATCCTGGGCCTTTGGTTGGCGCTAAATTCACTTATAGATGGAAGAGCTGCCACAGCAGGGCACCAGAAGGGCCTGAGAGGTATCAGGGAGCTGCCCTGCGCTGAAGACCCAAATCTGCAGTTCAGCCCGAGCCTGCCTGCTCCTCGGAGCAACCTACTCCCAATTGTTTTATTGTTTTTCGCTTTAAACTTTTTTTTTTGTTTGTTTGTTTTATTTTTGGCTGTACCCAGCAAAGCTCAGGGCTTACTCCTGCACTCAGAAATTACTCCTGGCAGCGCTCAGGGGATCACTGTGCTGGTGCATGCATAAGGCAAGGGCACTACCTGCTCTACTAAGTCTCTGGCCCCTCTTCTTCTTAAAAAGTTGTTGATGGTTGAGTTTCAGCATCTGATGTTCTAACACCCATCCCTTTAGCCGGGCACATTTCCCACCCACCCTCCGTCCCACTCCCTCCCACTCCGCCACCCCCAAGTCTCCTTCTATAGAAGTCACTTCTCTCTCTTTTAGGCACTGTGGTTTGCAATGCTGCAACTGAAAGGGTATCATGCCTATCACTTTACCTCCTTTCAGCACCAGTTCTTGTTCAGCGTGATCATGTCCCACTATCGTTGTCACAGTGCTCTCTTCTCTGCCCTCACGCCACTCTTCAACCTCCCACCCCACCGCCCCCCGACTGTCTTCCTCTCATGACTCTTCTATTTGCTCATCGGAGTCCAGCTCTGGGCTGAGGCTGGGCCTGGACACACAGGACACTTGAATCGATCTGCAGCTGTGGGAGGGTCCTTAGAGACTGGTTTCCTGGCATGGTGAGTCAATGTGCTCTGGGTCCCCTCTTCCTGTGGCATCTCCTTGGCACCCTGTGGCCATGCCTAGGCTCCTATGCAGCAGACCCGGACTCAGCTCCCCAGCTCTTCCAGATGGGGAATTAGAACAGGGGGCAGCTCCCCATGGCAAGTGCATGTCTGGGGGGTAGGGCTCAGATGTCGGGGCACAATCTGTCCTCATAGTATTCCAGCACAGCCCACATGCTGCGGACTCCCTGAGACTTACTTTCTTCTGACAATGTCCTCCCTCCCTCGCTGTCCCCCACACCCCTTCTAAGGCTCTTGCAGCAGCAGGTCCCAGAGGCAGTCCCAGGAATCTGTTAGAATCTTGCCCAGGGGTGCCTAGGGACAGTCTGTCCCTTCCCACGCATTGGCCTGGCACAGTCCGACTCATCTAGGCATGTCACCTCCTCCAGGAAGCTGTCTCTGACCGCTCCTGGTGTAGCTTCCTCGCTTCGTCCATGCTTATGGTCACCAGCCAGTCTTGGTCTTGCTGCCTCCCACGACACTCTGTAGGGAAGAAGCCAGGAGGGCCTGGCCCAGGGCAGAGGGCACTTAGCCTGCCAGTGCGGGAGGGGCAGGGTGGACCTGAAGTCTCGGCTTTGTTTGGAGACCCTGGGAGGGAGGGTGACGACAGGAGGGGGTCCCTCCAGGATATGCCACCCAGAGAGGAAGGTCCTGGCTGGTGGGCAGAGTGAAAGCCAAGCTCAGGGGTGCTAATGGGATCACACACAGCCCTGGGGTGGGGTGGGGTGGCAAGGAGGGGACAGGGAGGGCATGGGCCTGGGGCTTCATCTCCCAGGCCCAGCCTGGGGCTGGGGGAGGGGAGAGACAATGGGCCTCGGCATCTGCTCCTGGGGGGAGCTGGGACCCTCCAGTGAGACGCCAGAGAGCTGGGAAGTGTGGGAGGAATTGATGAATGGGGTGGGGCCGCGAGGCAGCAGAGGAAGGAAGGAAGAGCCAGCGAGGAAGAGGGGAGGGGGTGCCGCTTCCTTTCCTCTCCCTCTCTGTGACCTGGGTCTGCTCGGCTCCCCATTGTTCCTGGGGGAACCCCCCAGCCTGACCAGGGCCAGTCTCGCAGGTGCTCAGGACCGAGTGGCCAAGTTGCTCGGCGAACTTTCCCCCATGTTCACCCACTTTTCCGAGAGGCCGAGGGCTGCCTGCCTGGGAGTGCACCCATGCCAGGGGCCCCATGAATAATTGATCCTTTGTGGGGGCTCTGCCCAGCACCAGAGGAGGGCTCCACTTGCATGGAGGGGTGGGAGTGAGTTCTGGTGGGTGCTGGAAGTCCAGAGTCTAGCCTAAGCCTGAGCCGGGCAGCTGGAGTGGGCCAGACCCAGGTCCTGGATTGGAGAGTTCACTGGGGTCCAGATATGGGGGTGCTCATGGCCTCTGCCCCATCTAGACCCTGGTGCATTTCCTACCCACTCTGTGCCCACCCACAGCTGGGTGGTCCCAGGGAGCTGGGAGCTCCAAGCCCATCTGCCCAATGATCAAATACAGCCTGGAACAGCCATGGCCCACCTCTGCCCCTGCCCTGGGGACCTGGGCCCCCACCCCCAGAGGCCTTCCAGAGGCTTTCTATGGGGGGGGGGCAGCCCTGCCCTTTTGTGCAGGGCTGGGCCGGCTGCCCCATTTCCATGAGAGGTTCTGATGTTCCCCCTCTGCCCCCCCTTCAGTTAATCTTTGTTCCCCTTTTCTGCTGAGAGGAAGAAAAAAAAAAAAAAGAAAGAAAGAAAAGGAGGAAAAAAGGCGTGACTTGATTTTCAAACGAAACTCCCACAGCAAACAAAATCCTTTTAGAGGAATAAGAAAGGAGGAAGGAGGAAGAGAAAGAGGGAAGGGGGAGGGGGAGGGGGAAAAAAAAGAGACTCAGAGAGACAGAAAGACAGAGAGAGAGAGAGAGAAAGACCCAGAAAGACAGAGAGACCCAGAGAAACAGAAAGACAGAGAGGAGGGAAGGAAAGAAAGAGAGAGAGAGAGAGGGAGAGAGGGCAGGCCCTGACCGGCTGGCCTGGGAGAGTTAAAGTGAAAGAGAGAGAGAGAGAGAGAGAGAGAGAGAGAGAGAGAGAGAGAGAGAGAGAGAGAGAGAGAGAGAGAGAGAGAGAGAGAGAGAGAGAGAGAGAGAGAGAGAAGGACAGGAAGAAAGAAAACCCTCCATGGTAGAGAGAGAGAAAGAAAAGCAAAGCAAAGAAAAGAAAACTTGGGCTGACAGAGGGGGGTGCTGGGGGGTGGAAGGAAGTGAGAACACAAAAGAGAGATAAAAGGGCTGCTTGCTCTCTCTTCTAGCTCGCTCGCCCGGCTAGGAGGGGCTGTTTTGCATCCCTCCACGTCAGTCCTGCCTCCTTCCCTTCTTCCAGGGAGAGAGAGGAGGGAGAGAGAGAGAGGGAGAGAGAGAGACACAGAGAGAGAGAGAGAGAGGAGGGAGAGAGAGAAAGAGAGGGAGAGAAAGGGAGGGAGAGAAAGGGAGGGAGGAGGGAAGAGGAGGAGGAGGAGGAAGGGAAGAGAACAGAAGGGAGGGAGAGAGAGAGAGAGAGAAGAGAGGAGGAGAGAGAGAGACAGAGAGAGAGAGAGAGAGAGGAGGCAAGCAAGCTCCAGCCAAGCAGCCAAGGCGGGCGGTGGGCTGGCTAGGAGGCCCCCGGAGCAGCCAGGGCCCAGGGCAGGAGCCGCTCCCAGACCAGGGTAAGTGGGAGCCGGGGGTGCCCCGGCTTTGGGGGGTGGGCCTGGGGCGGATCTTGGGGACCCCGAGGCGAGGCGAGGCGAGGCAGCAGGCCTCCCCGGGGCCGGCTGCCGCCAACATGTCGCCCGTGGCCCGCGCTTGCACGTTCCCGGCTCGGCCGGTGGGTGGCTGGCTGGCTGGCTGCTAGGGCCGGGCTTGGTGGCGAGATGGCGCCTGGGGGTGCTGGGGGAGGACCAGGGGGATCTGGGGAGGGTCGAGTGGGGCCCAGCCTAGCTGGGGAAGGCCCTAGGAGCCTTCTGTTGCTGCTCCACCGCCCACCCGGGCCTGCAATGTGTTGGTTCCTTCATGCAACCCCCCCCCAGGGCCCCCCAACTTTGCTCCTTTGCACCCCAAAAACTTTGTGTCCTGTGCAGCTGCTGGGCAGGCCTGGACACCCCACACAGACACACACAGACACACACAGGCCGCTTGGCCAGTGCCTGGGCCCGGTTCGGTTCTGCCCAACCCGACCCCAGGCTTCTGCCAGGGGGACCCCAAGACCTGTTGCAGGCGCTCCCGGGCCCCCAAGGGGCCCCCCAAAATCCGCTCTGTCGCCTCGGGAAGCAGCCCCGGCCACCGGTTCCACCATCGCCTCCTGCCCCGCCGCGGTCATCCTCCTAATTGGATGGAGCCGGGGTCCGTGATCGCTGGCGTCAGATGAGGGGGACCCCCCCACCCCAGCAGCAGCACCACCACCAACACCGGCTCTGGTGGGTGCGGGGATTGGGGGGACCCGCCCCACAGCCTCCAACCTGCCACCTCCAACCCGCCGCCCCTTCTTCTCTTTCCTCCTACTTGCTAACTAGTGCGTGTCCGGCTTTGGGGGTTTCTCTTTTTCTGCTTTTGCTTTTTTTTTCTCTTTTTCTTCCCTTTCTTTCCCCCCAACTTGCCTTGGACTGAGCCGCTTCTTTGCAGAGACCTGGGCCAGAGCTGGGAGGTTGAGGCCGAGGTTGCTCCTTGGCTGGGCAGTGGTGGGTTTGCACCATGTGGGTGAGCCTTCAGGCCCTTTGCAAGGCAGGCCCTGAATGTGGGTGGGCTTTGGGCCAGGGGGGGCCTAGTCCACCTCGCCCTGGGGAGCTGAGCCTTACCAGCCCTTGGTGGAGGCCCCTTTAGTGTCCCCAAGCACAGGGCGCGCCTTCCCTTTTTTTTTTTTCCGGGTGCAAACGGAAACTGGCAACCCAGAGGGGACATAAGGGCCTGGCCCTGGAATTCGTAAAGACTCACACAGATGTGTATGGGTGTGTGTGTGTGTGTGTGTCTGTGTGTGTGTGTGTCTGTGTGTGTGTGTGTCTGTGTGTGTGTGTGTCTGTGTGTGTGTGTGTGTCTGTGTGTCTGTGTGTGTGTGTGTTTGGGGGGGACTTTGCACCCCTGCTTTTGGACATGCAAGTGAAGAGCTCAGAGTTCAGAGCTGACCATGAAAGGCAGAGACTGCCTGTGGGAACATCTTCAGTCTCTGGAACTGTTGGGGACCTGTTGGTTGCTGTGGGGAAGGGAAGGCCTAACCCCAAAGTTCTCCATAGTTATTAGAGCATGTTTGTGAGCCAGCCCGACTGGCCCCAGCCCGAATTCGACTCCTGATACCCTCTGCAGACACCCTATCTCATGTTTTAGTTTTTTTGTTTGTTTGTTTATTTGTTTTGTTTTTGGGCCACACCCAGTGATGCTCAGGGGTTACTCCTGGCTATGCGGTTTGAAATCACTCCCGGCTTGGGGGACTATTTGGGATGCTGGGGGAGCGAATCGTCCTAGGCTAATGTGGGCAAGGCTTGCCAATGTGCCATCACTTTGGCCCCATGTTTTAGTTTTTTAATTCCAATTTTTTGTTGGTTTTGTTTTGTTTAGTTTTGGGGGTGGGAGACATTCCCAGCAGTGCTCAAGGGTTACTTCTGACTGTGCTCAGGAATTACTCCTGGCAGTACTCCGGGTACCATATGTGATGCCAAGGATCGAATCCCAGCGAGCCACTTACAAGACAAACTCTCTCCCCGCTGTGCTATGGCTCCGACCTCTATACCAAATTTTTTTTTTTTTTTTTTTTTGTGTTTTTTGGGTCACACCCGGCAGTGCTCAGGGGTTACTCCTGGCTCCATGCTCAGAAATTGCTCCTGGCAGGCACAGGGGACCATATGGGACGCTGGGATTCGAACCGATGACCTCTTGCATGAAAGGCAAACGCTTTACCTCCATGCTATCTCTCCAGCCCCATATACCAAATTTTTTAATTTCACTTTATGGACACCACAGCCAGCCGTGCTCAGGGCTGACTCCTGACTGCATTTGGGGGAATCTGCTGATGTTGGGGATTAAATCTGGGTTGGCTCACACAAGGCAAGTTCCTAACTCCTTCCTGTGTTATCTCTCTGGCCTTCTTAGGCTATTCTATTGTTTTTTTTGTTTCGGTGCTACACCTGGCAATGTTCAGGGCTGATTCTTGGCTTTATTTTGGCAGGTGTGGAGGGACCCTATGGAATGCCTGGGATTGAACCCAGATTGGTCGCATGCAAGGCCAGCATCCTACCCGCTGGCCTATCGCTCGGGCTCTGTGTTTTGTGTTCTACTTTATTTTATTTTAGTTTTTGGTTTTTGGGTCACACCCGGCAGCGCTCAGGGGTTACTCCTGGCTGCATGCTCAGAAATCACCCCTGGCAGGCACAGGGGACCATATGGATGCTGGGATTTGAACCACCGTCTTTCTGCATGAAAGGCAAACGCCTCACCTCCATGCTATATCTCCGGCCCCATGTTTTGTGTTCTAAAGAAAATTTTTTAAAACTTTGGTGGCCATATAAGCTGCCATCTTGGATCTTAGAGCAGGACCTTATTGGTTACCTGGTGCCCTGGTAGTACTCTGGGCCCTTTGGTGAGGACTGTGGGCAGGAGTCTTGTCTTTGGATCAGGGGCTGCACGTTGGGTAACCTGGTGAATGGTGACCTGGAAAGGCAGTGCTGTGGTTCTCTTTTCTCAGATTCTTGGGGGAACCCTTCAGCCACCTATTCCATTGGGCAGAGTAGGGCTGGAGGTAAGCGCTCAGAGCAACCTGGAGCCCCAGCACCATTTGCAGCCTCCTTTTGCTTGAGGTTGGCCTGAAGCTGTACAAAGGTTTAACAGTTGTGCCAGGAAGGTCAAGACTGGAGGAGAAGGGAAATAGTAAATACTAGGGCCCCTGATGGCTTCTCTTTCATCTCCTCTTTCTGACTTGCTCAGGCCAGAGTTCACTAGAATTCAGAGGTCTGGGAATTTGGGGGGTGAGGATGCCTGGAGATGGGCCTGAGAGGTGGTCACAAAACCCAGGGGAGCAGGCTCGGACCCCCTTGCTCAGAGGACTCTGTGCTCAGAGCCCAGATCAGGAGATGAGATACTTACTGGCCCAGGTGGAGGGATTCAGGGGTTCACTCTTATGTGGCTTTTTCCGTGTTCCCCAGTTCCATGGAGCAGTGCACAGGAACCAAATGTTCCCGGGTGGTAAATGCACGCACATTCATGGAGACCCTGGTCTTCCTACTTCCTGGTGTGTGGTCATTCTGGGGAGAGGGGGAACGGGGAAGGGCCCCATCTTGAAAAGTGCTTCCCTTTTGCCCTGAGCCAGCCAGGAAGCTGGCAGGTTCAGGAAAATCCTTGCTAGGATGCCGAATCCACATTGCAATGGGGATTTCCCTTCCTGAAGGAGTCCAGGAGTGACACAGAGACACCTATGGGAGGGGACAGGGAGGTGACCCGTGACCTGCAGGCCTTTCCCATGACTAATTGCTGCAATTGGCTCTGGTCAGACTAGGAGGATCCTGGGGCCCCCGGTGGAAAGGCCTCGTCAGACCTGCGTGGGGGAGTCTGGCCTTCTAGTTTCCCTGGGCCCCACTGTTCCCCATGACTTTCTGGGCCCCGAGTCCCCCTTCAAGCTCATTCACCTCCATGCCTTGCTCCTACCTCAGGCATAGGCTGAGTGACGCTTGCAGAGGCCCAGACAGGCTTCCCCACACTCTCCATCCTAGGTGCTGCTGTGCCTAGTCTGGTTGGTCTTCATAGTGGGGCTGAACCCCAGAACTACCGGGACCCTGAAGGAGGCCTGAAGAGGAAACACATTTGGTGGGGAACAGCTGAACTGGCCACTAAATACTGCCCAGAGAGCAGTATCTGGCTTACATTAAGATTCTGGTGTTCATGGGGCCGAGCGAAAGCACAGCAGGGAGGGTCCTTACCCTGCATGTGGTTTGATTCACGGCATTTTATGGGGTCTCCTGAGCACCACCTGCCCAGTGTGGCACCCCAAAAAACCAAAAATATATATTTTTACTTTGGTTTGGTTGAGTACTGGGGAAGCGAGCAAATGCTCCCAGAATGCTGGGGGATTTTGCAGTACCAGAGATGGATCCCAGGCTTCCTGCACTGATCCTCCGAGCCAGCCCCTGGCCCTCCTGCCTTTTTTATTTATTATTTATTTTTAGGGGGGTCACACCCAGTGGTATTCAGGGGTGACTCCTGGCTCTGCGCTCAGAAATCGCTCCTGTCAGGCTCAGGGGACCATATGGGATGCTAGAGATCGAACCTGGATCTGTCCCCTGTCATTTGCGTGCAAGGCAAATGCCCTACCACTGTGCTATTGCTCTGGTTCCTGTCTGGGTTTTTTTTGTTTTGTTTTGTTTTTTTGGTTTTCTGGGCCACACCCGGTGGTGCTCAGGGGTTCCTCCTGGCTGTCTGCTCAGAAACAGCTCCTGGCAGGCACGGGGGACCATATGGGACACCGGGATTCGAACCAACCACCTTTGGTCCTGGATCGGCTGCTTGCAAGGCAAACGCCGCTGTGCTATCTCTCCGGGCCCTCCTGTCTGTTTTTTTAAATTGGTTTTTGGTGGTGCTGAGGGGTTACTCCTAGCTCTACACTGAGAAATTGTTCTTGGCAGGCCCTGGCCTAGAATTTGAACCACTGTTCATCCTGGATCGGCTGCATGCAAGGCACACGCCCTACCTCTGTACTATCTCTCCGGCCCTGCCTTTTTTTTTTTTTTTTTGAGCCACACCCAGATACTCCTGGCTATGCGCTCAGAAATTGCTCTTAACTCGGTGGACCATATGGGATGTTGGGGCATTGAACCGAGATCCGTCCTGGGTCAGCTGCATGCAAGGCATATGCCCCCCCAAAAAAATTCAGCCCCCCAAAAAACTGCCTTTTTTTTTTTTTTTTTTTTGGTTTTTGGGTCACACCTGGCAGCACTCTGGGGTTACTCCTGGCTCTGCTCAAAAATCACTCCTGGCAGGCTCGGGGGAACCATATGGGATGCTGGATTCAAACATCCTTGGGCCCGGAGAGATAGCACAGCGGCGTTTGCCTTGCAAGCAGCCGATCCAGGACCAAAGGTGGTTGGTTCGAATCCCGGTGTCCCATATGGTCCCCCGTGCCTGCCAGGAGCTATTTCTGAGCAGACAGCCAGGAGTAACCCCTGAATGCTGCCAGGTGTGGCCCAAAAACCAAAAAAAAAAAAAAAAAAAAAAGCCACCATCCTTATGCATACAAGGCAAACACCCTACTTCCATGCTTTCTCTCTGGCCCACCTTTTTATTTTTATTTTTTTTTGTTTTTGGGTCACACCCAGCAGCGCTCAGGGGTTACTCCTGGCTCTATGCTCAGAAATCTCCCCTGGCGGCACAGGGAACTATATGGGATGCCGGGATTCAAACCACTGTCCTGCATGAAAGGCAAATAAATGCCTTACCTCCATGCTATCTCTCCGGCCCTGCCTTTTTATTTTTTGTTTATTTATTTTTTTTGGTTTTTGGGTCACACCTGGCAGCATTCAGGGGTTACTCCTGGCTCTATGCTCAGAAATCGCTCTTGGCAGGCTCGGAGGACCATATGGGATGACGGGATTTGAACCACCGTCCTTCTGCATGCAAGGCAAACGCTTTACCTCCATGCTATCTCTCCGGCCCCAAATTTTTTTTGTGGGGGGGGGTCCCACACCCGTTTGACGCTCGGGGTTACTCCTGGCTCTATGCTCAGAAATCGCTCCTGGCAGGCGCGGGGGACCATATGGGACACCGGGATTAGAACTGATGACCTTCTGCATGAAAGGCAAACTCCTTACCCTCCATGCTATCTCTCCGGCCCCCATCTTTTTTTTTTTTTTTTTTTTTTTTTTTTTGGTTTTTTTTTTTAGGTCACACCCGGCAGTGCTCAGGGGTTATTCCTAGCTCCAGGCTCAGAAATTGCTCCTGGCAGGCACGGGAGACCATATGGGACGCCGGGATTCGAACCGATGACCTCCTGCATGAAAGGCAAACGCCTTACCCTCATGCTATCTCTCCGGCCCCATCTTTTTATTTTTTAAAGGTGTTTTCAACTTTGATTTTGTCAAGCATCTGTCTTTAAAGCCTGTTGGACCACTAGATTGCAGGAGTATTTTTCATATGTGCGAACCCTCCTTTAGCGTGCCTGTCCTGGCTCCCCCAGACCACACTCCCCTGTCACTGCCTATCTGTCCAGAGTCTCCCTAGGAGACAGAAGCTAAATAATTTCAGATACCCTTTAATTACAGCTGTTACCGACGCTCAAAGGGGAAGGTGCAGAGGCCCTCGTAGCTGCCAGTTGGGATGCCCAGGAAGGAAATAGTTCCTAAAGAAGGGGTGTCATGGGTGCCCCTTCCTAGGGCAGGGTGCCCTTGACCTGGATGTAGAGTTTAGCTTTCTTTTTTGTTTTTGTTTTTTGGGTGACACTCGGGACCATATGGGGTGCTGAGAATTGAACCTGGGTCAGCCATGTGCAAGGCAAATACCCGCCCCACTGTGCTGTCGCTTGGGCCCTAGCACGTGGCTTTTTCAGTGGCCTTGCTAGGAACCAAAGCCGGGCTAGCTCCTAGAGCTTGTGAAGTAGATATGGCAGGTGAAGCCAGGGGAGGATTGGTAGGTTGTGTGTGCTGTCGGACATTCTTGGCTCTGCAAGAAGGAGCAGTGAGATTGTCAGGACAGTGTTCTGGAAGAAATGGAACCTTCCCTACTTCCTTTCTCTGGGCTTTTCTCGACCTTTAAACTGGACAGGGATTTTGTGGGATATGTGTTAGGGCTGCCTTTGTGGGGTCTGGCCTGAAACAAGGGGAACAGCCATCCAGGTCAAAGGGCTTTGGTGAAGACGATGGAGCCTTTCTGCAGAAAGGCCTACACTGAGGACTGGGAGGAGACCAACAGATGGCTGAGCCCGGGGGTCCCCGTCAGCTGCCACTCTGCAGTGGACCGTGAGGGCAAGGGAAGGACCTTCCAGCTTCCCCCAGCACCAGAGTGGTCTGCGGCCTCCCAGGACTAGAAGCATCTTTTCTTTGTGCTCATCTCAGCAGGCTCTTGGGTTAAACAGCTGCTCCGAGCACTGCTTCGGTCGGGTAACTCCTAGAGCTGACAGCCAGAAGAGCATGCAAATCCCTCGGCCCACGGAGCCTGCCCTAGCTACTGTCAGGCTAGACAGGTGGCACCAGGGACCATCACTTGGGTGGAGCAGGGCTGGAGGGGACTGTCACTGCCTCCCCTGTGGGTGGTCCAAACAGGGCAGAAAGATCTCCTGAGTCCCCATCACTGCTGGGCCCTATTCTTGTGCATGCAGAAAGATCTAGAAGACCAGAATGCTGCAGTTCGAATTCTAGAATCTAGGCTCCACGTTCTGGAGGGACCATGGTGTAGGGTAGTGGGAAGTTGGATTGTGTGATTCCAGGACCCAAGGGCTAGATGCGTGTCTAATCAGCAGCTTTGGAAATGAAATAACTATTTGGTGTTTTTTTTTGGGGGGGGTGTGATCACACTCGACTGCGCTCAGGGGTTACTCCTGGCTCTGTGCTCAGAAATCACTTCTGTCAGGCACAGGGGACCTGTGGGATGCCGGGATTTGAACCACCATCTGTCCTGGATCAGCTGCCTGCAAGGCAAATGCCATACCACTATGCTATCTCTCTGGTCCCCTGGTTTTTTTTTTTTTGTTTGTTTGTTTTTTATTACCTCCTGAGGAATGTGCTTCCTTCACACATAATCCCGTATGTACCCTACGTACAGAGGCCTTTCGTGTCCCCCAGATTCGTTTTTGGGTTGCTTGGGTCATGAGCAGGATGTCCCGTTTTTATAACCCAGCTTGTGCGCATGGGCTGAAGGGGCTTCTGGAAGCATCTAACTGCTCTGGGATTCCATTTTCATCCTCTGCAACATCACCATGAGGGAGTCCCTGATATTAAGTATCTATGTGTGCCAGCATGTTTGTTCCCAGGCACCCAGAGCGCTGCTCTCCAGCCTTCGACCTAGGGAAGGGAGTGACATGAGGCCCCACCCTTTCTGCCCTCCTCCCTGCAGGGTCATAGCTGGGAGGGTCCAAGGTGCAGGTGAGGGTGTGAACTTTGCAGAGGAGGCTCCACAGTGTCTCGTGACTGTGTATGGCTGGTTTTGGGTGTGCCCAGTGTCCCGGAGCAGCAGTGGAATGTCCTTCCTGGTTGGAAAGGGTGGTCCTGCATGTCTGACCAGATAAAAGGACCAAGGGCCTGCCTGGCACTTGACCCATTTCAGTCCCTGCACTGCAGATGATCCTCTGGGTACCACTAGGGGTGAGCTGAGAGCATTAAGCCCAGCATTCCCAGGTGTGACCCAAGCCTTCCAAGTCTTCCTGTTCCCAGAATCAGGAGCAAATGTCCCATAGAGCTGGTGGCCTTCTATGCAAAGATCTCCACAGACCACTTAGACCAGAGGTCTTCAAACTACAGCCCGTGGGCCACATGTGGCCCGCAGAGGAGTCTGATCCGGCCCGCCAGCAGTGAGCGCTGTTTGGTTGCCAAGATACCTGCCAGCATATACACTCAGTGTATATCCAAATATCAGGAACCATGCACTCAAAATGGTAACCATCTTTGCTAGCACTTATGCCTGTGAACAGACTTTTTCAAGAATGAAATCTCCAACCAAATCAAGATTAACTGATGCCCACTTGCATCACTAGTTACAGCTGGCAGTGATAAATATGAAACTGGACATTGGCCATCTTTTTAGCCAAAAGCAGGCCCACAGTTCCCATTGAAGTACTGGTGCGTGATCTGTTTATTTATAAGTGGTTTTTTATTTTATTTATATAAGATATGTGCAGTGTGAGTAGGAATTAGTAGCTCATATAGTCCGGCCCTCCAGCTCTCTAAGGGACCGTAATCCGACCCCCACTTTAAAAAGTTTGAAGACCCCTGACTTAGATGGCCTGCAGGGCCTGAGGGAAGGTGAAGGTACCTGTCCTGGTTTGATCCGTGGCACCACTTAAGGTCCCCTGAACACCACCAGGAGGGGACATTGAGCACCAGGTGCGGCCCAGAAAATAAAAGAAACATTAAAAAAAAAAGTGGGGGGGACCCAGAGAGATAGCATGGAGGTAGGGTATTAGCATGCATGCATGCAAAAGGACAGTGGTTTGAATCCTGGCATCCCATATGGTCACCCGAGCCTGCCAGGAACAGTTTCTGAGCATAGAGCCAGGAGTAACCCCTGAGCGCTGCAGGGTGTGACCCAAAATCCAAAAAATCAAAAACCAAACAAACAAAAAAGAGGAGGCTGGAGCAATAGCACAGTGGTAGGGTGTTTGTCTTGCACGTAGCTGACCCAGGACTGACCTGGGTTCCATCCCCGGCATCCCATATGGTGCCCTGAACCTTCCCAGGAGCGATTTCTGAGCCCAGAGTTGGGAGTAACCCCTGAGCACTGTTGGGTGTGATCCAAGCACGGCGCACGCACGCGCGCGCACACACACACACACACACACACACACACACACACACACACACACACGGCAGTTTATTTCATTAAAGGTGACCAGATCTAGGAAACATGTGGCAAAATGTCAATTTGATCATTAGAAACACACTGGAGGGGCCCAGAGCGAGAGCTCAGTAGGGTAAGTGCTGGCCTTGCATGTGGCTGACCAGGGTTCCATCTCCAGCACTCTGTATGGTCCCCCAAGTACAGCCAACAGCAAGAATATAAGTTGCTTGAATCAGGGGGTGATTCAGGGAATAGGACTCAGCCTTGGGTTTGAGCCTCAATGTGTGTCTCCCCAAACTCCCCAGCACTGCTAGGAGTGACCCCACACATAGACCAGAATAAAAAAGTGCAGCTGGAGAGGTAGTACAGCCTAGGGTGTTTGCCTTGCACACAGACTCAATCCCTGGTACCCAGTAGGGTCTCCCTGAGCCCTACCAGGGAGGAAATCTGAGTGCAGAGCCAGGAGTAACCGCTGAGCATTTCTGAGTGACCCAGAAATAACAACAACAACAAAAAGAAAACAGAATAAAAAAAGTGCTCAAGGCTTCTGCCTTCCAGAAACTTCTCTCCCAGGTGCCATCCTTCTCCAGAGAGCTCAGTGTGTGGAGAGAAGGGTGAGAGGAACCTCCTCAGGGTCTGTGGGCGAGAACTGGTAAACAAATGATCTGTCAGCGTAGCTGTCACGCTGTAGCCGGGGAGGATTGTGGGTGCTCCCATGTCACGTGACAGCCTCTTAAAGCCAGTTTATTTTATTTTCCCCTTTTGGGAGGGGCATATCCAGCGGTGTTCAGGGGTTTCTCCTAGCTGTGCATTCAGGAATCACTCCTGGAGGACTTGGGGGACCCAAGTCCTGGGTCGAACCCAGGTCATCTCTGTGCACTCTCCTAATATTCTAGCCCAGACATTTTCTTCTTGGGGGGATTGTTGGGGACCCACCCACCGATGTTTGGGACCAACGTGATAATGGAATGAAACCTGTGCTCAGTCCTTGAGCCATCTCGTCTTCCCAGCCAACTGAAGATCCTGTTTTGTTAAGACCTCAGTGGTCTGGGGCGAGGGGAAGTCCCTTTCAAGGGTGTTCTGGGACCACGCAGTGCCCAGGACTGAACACATCTCCTACACTCCCCGCATGCAGCGGGGGTCTCTTGCTCTCTATTACTGGACTGTCCAGAAGCAAGAAGCTCACCTCTGCCCAGAATTGCACAGTGAGGGGGGACTCACCACTTCTACCCCGTCGCCCTGTCTGTCTCCATTTTTGTTGACCTTAGCTCTGAAGACCACTATGACTTGCCCGGATATTTGGGGGTCTCATCTGCATCTGTGTCTGGGACCTTTCAGGTCGTCTATATACTTTTGGGGGGCTACCCATGCTATATCTGCACTGTGGTCTCCTCCTCACAGGCATCTTGTGGGCAAAGCTCTATCTAGTAGATGGTAGGATCCGGCCAGACACATCAGACTGGGGGAAGACCTGGGGCCTGATTGGCTTTTGAAGATTCCTGCTTTTCCCAAGAACCTACCCCCGAAGGACTATAGGTCCAAACCAGTTCTTGCTAGGAGCCACGGTTGCATTCCCATTGAGCCTTCAGTTAGTTTTAGATTTGGTTTTATTTTTGTTTGTTTTGGTTTTGGGGTCACACCCTGTGGCACTCAGGGATTACTCTGGCTCTGCACTCAGAATCACTCCTGGCAGGCACTGGAGACTATGAAATGCCAGGATTCAAACCACCGTCTGTCCTGGGTCAGCTGCATGCAAGGCAAACACTATGCCAGGGCCCTCCGTACAACATTTTGTGGCCCTGCCCTAGAGGAATCTTTTTTTGTTTTGTTTTAGTTGTTTGGGTCACACCCCCCAGTGTTTAAGGCTTACTACTGACTGCACTCAAGGATCACCCTGACTTTGCCTCCTGCGGCCCCCAGGTAAATTGAGTTTGAGATCCCTACTTACACTGTGTTATCTCTCCAGCCCCATGTTTTAGATTTGTTTTATGGCGGGGAAGCTTTGGAAGCTACAGAAGGGAAGTCGCTGGGAGAGTCACTTTGTTTTTGTCCCCCTATCCAGAGGTGCCAGGGGATGGCACCTCTTTAATTAAAGGGCCAGAGGGGCCTTGTCTCCTGGAAACACCTGTGCAGATTGGAGTAAGGAAAGGATGGGAGTAAAGCCAAAAAACATTGTCGTATATAATACAAGGTTGCCATTTGCAGGGGACAGCTACCTGGCTTTTCGGGGTGCACAGCCTGTAGGAGATACAGACTCTGGAGAGAGAAGAATGGGGGGGGGGGGAACCGGAGCACTGGCCTTGCACGCTGCTGGCCTAGGCATCTCAGCTGGTTTCCCCATCCTGCCAAGAGTGAGCCCCAAACAATGGTGGGAATGGCCCTACAACCAGAAGAGAGGGGGATCACCTGCCCAGTGTGGCCCCAACTGGTTCTAAGTGGAAGGCAGGCTAGGTCCTTTTCTTCTGGAGTGCAGAAATGTTGAGGACCCCAAACCCTGCTGGCACCTTCCCCTTTGGCTTGTGTCACAACCCACGGCAGATGCTGGGATGTGAAGTGGGTGAATTTGATCCCTGAGACACATGGAAAGCATCTGATCACGGGGCGCAGCGACATCTAGATGTCAGGGTCACCTGACGCCTGAATAATTCATCCTGGGGCCTGGGGAGTTTCCTTCCCTGGGCTCAGGGCTATAATGAAAGGAAGACTGGCTCCTGGGGAATGCCCCTGAGTATCTCAAGGCTGGTCCTCCCTGTGTTCCTTGATCAGTCTAGCTCTGTTTTATTTATTTATTTATTTATTTATTTATTTATTTATTTATTTATTTATTTATTTTGGTTTGGGGGCTACACCCAGCAGCACTCGGGTTTTTCCTGGCTCTGTGCTCAGCAATCGCTCCTGGCAGACTCGGGGACATATGGGATGCTGGGGATCGAACCCAGGTTCATGCCCGGTTGGCCACATGAAAGGCAAATGCCCTACCACTGTGCTATCACTTCAGCCTTCTGTCTAGCTCTGTATCTGCTGGGCAGTTCCTCTCAACTTCCATGTGTGGCTCGTCCCTGCCCCTCCTGAGTGCTGGGAGCTTGCTCAGAATACAGTGTTCTTGCACAGTGCTTATGTACAGGTCGGCTCAGGAGCTGGTGGCCTTCTCCCTTGGCCCAGCCGCCCCCATGGAGACAAAAAGTGGCTGTTGGCCAGCTCAAGACCAAGACTGATTTGGCCTTTTTTCCTTTTATTTTTACGTTTTTCTTTGGAGGCCACACCAGGCTTTACTGGGTTTGTTTACTCCTGGCTCTGTGCTCAGGGAATGGAATCGGGAGGGGAAAGTGACTTCTTGCTGTCCTGTCTCCCTCACACTTTCCCTGGCACTGCTCGGGTGGGAGGTTGGCCCTGGTTATTTGCACGATTTTCTCTCCTCTTCACGGAACCACGGAGTTGTAGAAGATGGTTGTAGGGGATGTGCAGCACTCATTCACAGTTGACTGTCCCAGGGAGCAACTGGATCTCACACCTCTCTGGGTCTTTACAACCAGAGCAAAAGGAAAGCCTCCTAACTCAGGTTTGATCCTCGGCGTCCCATATAGTTCCCCAAGCTCGAAAAGAGTGATTCCTGTGTACAGAGTCAGGATTAACCCCTGGGTACCACTGGGTGTGGCCCAAAAAAAAAAACGAAACAAAACAAAAAATCAGGAAAAGAAATTAGCCAGAGAGATGGCCCAAAGGGCTAAGGCTTGCTTTCCTGCATGAGGCCTGAGTCTATCTCCAAGATTGCATGCCCCCTCCCCAGTAAAATCACCCCACACTCCATATCTCCAACCCCAGGTGAACAAGTCTGAATCAGGGTCACTTAGGAAATAATCCAAACCAGGCTGAGGGTGAAACAAGTACAGTCTGCCAGTCTTCTACCTCATATCCCCCCAAACTGCCTGCCAGAACTGTTTTTACTGAGGATAGAGACAACCCCTGGGTGGGGCCAAGGACTGGCTTATCCTGAGCCAGTCCCACCCAGGTTTACAAGCAAGATAATCTCTTTGTTCTTAAATCCAAATTATAAACAAACATACAAAGGAACCAGGGATGACCTTTGTTTTAGGTCAAATAAGATGTAATCTAACACCCCCCAATACTGGTGGGAATAACCCCTGAGCACTGAGCTAGGAGTAGGCCCTGAGCACTGCCAGATATGGCCTCAAACAAAAACAACTATCTTAGTACTTGTTTATTTTTTGAAATTTATTTGTTTTGGTTTTGGGGCCACACCCAGAGGTGCTCAGGGACTTACTCCTGGCTCTACACTCAGGAATCACTCCTGGCAGTGCTCGGGGGACCCTGTGAAGCCAGCCCCCTCCCTGGTGTCCAGTCACTCTCGATCAAGGTTCTACAGACTCGCAAAGCTGATGCTTCAAGTGCTCTCCAGGAATGTGAAGTGGTTGAGGTTCGTTCTAGGTGAATTCTCAGCCTCGTTTCCTGGCTGTGTGTTCAGAGATGCTTCCAGAGGAAATGGCAGGAAGGGTCTGGGAAACGAGTGATAAAAGAGAAACACCCCTACACTCTCTCTCCATCCTGGTACACACCCTCGGCCTGTCCCTTGCCAGGGCTTTGGCAGTCACATTCCCCTGCGTTGGGTTCAAGGAGTTTCGCAGGGGAAATGCTTTAAAGAAGGTGGTGCAAAGGGTTCCTAGGTTAGCTTAAAAGGGGAAAAAGCCTCAAGTGTCCTTGGAGTGCATCGACCTTTCCCATGTTCTGCCGGTCCCCAGCACAGACACATTGTGTTGCAGAGCGAGAAAATATTTAGCACAGAGATGCTGGGATAACGGGTTCTCTTCTGCTGCCACCATTGCAGTCCCTCAGCCAGCTGCAGGCCATGTGGTTTCTTCTCTGTTGTGGATTTGTTGTTGTTTTGGGGGCCACACCCGGCGGTGCTCAGGGCTGACTTGTGGCAGGCTCTGAGGACCCCATGACATGCCAGGGATCAAACCCAGGTTAGCCAGGTGTTCAGCAAGTGACTCGAGCCTGAGTTTGCTTGGGATGTTTTTTGTTTGTTTGTTTGTTTTGTTTTGTTTTTGGGTCACACCAGCAGCACTCAGGGGTTACTCCTAGCTCTTCACTCAGAAATCACTCCTGGCAGACACAGGGGGACCATATGGGATGCCGGGATTCGAACCACCGTCTGCCCTGGATCTGCTGCGTGCGAGGCAAGCACCCTATTGCTGTGCTATCTCTCCGGCCCTGCTTGAAATGCCTGTTCCAGGGTTAGCACTGCCTTCCAGCACTTTCTCAGCATTGGGAACTCTGGGGCATGAACCCAAAGATTCCTCTGCAGAGGGGGGCGTCAAGGCAGGACTAGGTCTGGGATTGGACCTACCCATTCCCCCCACCCCCGTGTCATGTGGGACCTTGCGCTGAGTTTGGCATGGCCCTACTGGTTGCAGTGTGGAGCCTTCTCCGTTCCTCTGTTCAGTCCCAGACATCTAAGGGTGGCAGTCGCTTGCCATGGATGTCCTGTGTGGCTTCTATCTCCCTTGGGGATATGTCAACTGAGACGTGGAAGCAGGACCCTGAAAGTCAGGTCAACCTCTGTGCTGGCATGCAGGGTGGGCTGCCTAGCGGCAGGAGTCTTTCTGTAGCTGAGTCTCAGCAGACCCAGGAGAGTGAAGGCAGAGGCATGTCTAAGGAGTGGGTGAAGTGGATGGAGATTGAGGAGGACCGTGAATAGAGTGGGACGTTGGTACTGTGCAGGGGGGACTCCAGGTTCCCTGTGAAATGCTTGAGGATAGAGCACTGTGGCAGGTTGGTCTAAGAACCAAGGAACCCTTTAAGAGAAGAAAGTGGAGCCTTTGGCCTCCATCCCTTGTCACTTTACCCGAAATTTCTGTTTGATATCAGCTATTTCCAGATCATTTACAAAAATATGTTTTCTGTTACCTTTGTATTTCTCAGAACTCACCAAGGAATAAACCCAGGTAACTTTTCCGCTGGGATGTGCTCAATCCCTGCGTTTCTTTATTTTTTGCTGTCACACTGAGTGGTGCTCTTTGGTTACTCTCTGCTTCATGCTTAGGAACCACTCCTGGAGGGGTTCAGGGGTCCATATTGGATGCCAGGGATCGAACTTAGGTTGGCAGCTCAGGTCCCCGAACCTGCTTTTAGTCACTGAATTCACTGGATATGGGAGACTTTCCCTGCCTGGTACTGGGGAAAGAAAAGGAGTTTGTTTGTTTGTTTTTGGGCCACACCAGGTGATGCTCAGAGGTTACTCCTGGCTCTCCGCTCAGAAATCACTCCTGGTAGGCATAGGAGACTATATGGGATGCTGGGGATCAAGCCCGGGTCTGTCCCAGGTCAGCTGCGTGCAAGGCAAATGCCCTACCATTGTGCTATCATTCTGTCCACTTTCTTCCATACTTGACACAACATTATGGCAATCGCAAAAGCTTGCAGAGCTCAGAATTCTTCTGGAAGGACTCCCGTTTACCCTAATCACAAGTCACACCAGCCAGGAGCCCTTTGTTGCCTGGCTGGAAGCCACAGAGATAGAGAGGATTGAGAACAGCTAACTCATACTCCCAACCGCTTGGGAAGGTGTGGAACCATCTCCTCGGTTCCCCTTGGTCCAGGGAACAAGTGGAGAAGAACATCGTGATAAGAAATCTCTCGGGCCGGAGAGATAGCGGTGTTTGCCTTGCAAACAGCCGATCCAGGACCAAAGGTGGTTGGTTCGAATCCCGGTGTCCCATATGGTCCCCCGTGCCTGCCAGGAGCTATTTCTGAGCAGACAGCCAGGAGTAACCCCTGAGCATCGCCGGCTGTGGCCCAAAAAACAAAACAAAACAAAACAAATCAAAAAAGAAATCTCAACGGCTTTGAGAGCCATGGGGCTGTCTTGCCAAACTTTTTTTTTTCTATTACTTAAGTGAGGGGAATAGAAAGAATGAAGCAAGCTTTTGGCCTGAAATCTTAGAGGAAAAAGAATTTAAAAACTGCCCCTAAATCAGACAGAAGGACACATACAAAAAAAAAGATAAAGGATGAAATGAATGAGTAGCCAAGCTCAGATTCTGTTGTTTTTTTGTTGGTGGGGCCACATTCATTGGTGCTCAGGGGTAACTCCTGGCTCTACGCTCAGGAATTGCTCCAGGAAAAGCTCTGGAGACCCTCTGGGATGCCGGGGATTGAACCCAAGTTGGCCATGTGCAAGACGCCCTACCTGCTGTGCTATCTAGCTAGCCTCTCTGTTGTGAATTTGTGTTTTTGGTTTTTGTCTTTGAGCCTCACCCGACAGTGTTGTTTAGGGATTATTCCTACCTTGGCACTCAGGGGGACCATATGGGATACCAGGGATCGAACCCAGGTCAGCTCTGTAAACAAGGCAAGCAGCTGTGCTGTATATCTCTCCAGCCTCCCTGATTCTGTTTTCAGACAAACAACAGTGGTTTCATCTATATGAGAAATAAAAAGAGGGAAGAGAAAAAAGAAATAGAAATGAGAGAGGACATTGCCATAGATAGATTTATATATATAAAAAAAGACTTAAATCTCAGCCTAACAATAGGCTAAAATTGGAAAATCTTAATTAAATGAATGCTTTGCTGAAAATGTATATGCTGTTAATGAGAAAAAC
This sequence comes from Suncus etruscus, assembly GCF_024139225.1. Taxonomy (NCBI): domain Eukaryota; kingdom Metazoa; phylum Chordata; class Mammalia; order Eulipotyphla; family Soricidae; genus Suncus; species Suncus etruscus. Next base: position 8,550,817 of record NC_064858.1, on the reverse strand, counting down.
TTGGGGGAGATTGCTATCAGAGCGCTGCCCCCTTTTCTCAAAGCTGACGCCAATGCGAGCATTCTGCTAGGTAATTATTTCGAATTTGATAATCCTGATAATGGGAAGCTCTTCGGTGACTTAGAGATAGAGGCCTCGCCAGTCCCATCTGCGAGGCAAAGGAAGCCCAATATTAAACATGGCAAAGGGGACCTTGTTCCAGGGAGAAATTGCGGCGTCGGAAATAGAATCCAATAATATATGAGACAGCCCATCTGCCATCGTGGGGGGGGGGTCAGTATTGGCCTTAATATAGTACTGCGTCATGCTAATGACTTTAAGAAGCAAAAAAAAAAAAAAAACCAGATTGATTCCAGTATCTTCAGGAGAAACATTGATTAAAATCGAACGGCTGTTTCTCCCCTGATCGATACAGCCAAAAAGGAATAGAAGAGGTTCGGTCTTGGTGTGACGAAGAATATCTATTTCAGACCAAGAGTCAATGTTATAATTATCCATGAAACGCTAGAGGTTTTCCTTCTGAGACCTAGCAGTGGAAGAGGGGTTTCTGCCACTACTCCTGGCTAATCTCACTTTTAAAAATCTAGTTGAGGGTCCCGGAGAGATAGCAGCATGGAGGTATGGTGTTTGCCTTGCATGCAGAAGGACGGTGGTTCGAATCCCGGCATCCCATAGGGTCCCCCGAGCCTGCCAGGAGCAATTTCTGAGCGTAGAGCCAGGAGTAATCCTGAGTGCTGCTGGATGTGACACAAAAACAAAAACAAAATCTAGTTGACACAATAACACTGCTATAGAGTTGTGCCCATAAAGGCCAAGGGCTAGGTGGGTGCTTCTGTGATGGGGGAGCACATGCTTTGCATGATGGGGACCCAGGATCAAGGCCTGGCACCGCCTGGTTCCCCAGCATAGTTGGTTATGTGGCAGAGCTCAGAACAGCCCCTATGTACTATGGGGTGTGGACTCCCCCAGTACCACCACAAAAGAGAACCATGTTCACAATCTTTGGCCCAGAGTAATGGCACAGTGGTATGGTGTTTGCATTGTACGCGGCTGACCCAGGATGGATCTGGGTTTGATCCCCGGCATCCCATACAGTTCCCCGAACCTGCCTGAAGCAATTTCTTTTTTTTCTTTTTTTTTTTTTTTTGTGGTTTTTGGGTCACACCTGGCAGTGCTCAGGGGTTATTCCTGGCTCCATGCTCAGAAATTGCTCCTGGCAGGCACGGGGGACCATATGGGACGCTGGGATTCGAACGGATGACCTCCTGCATGAAAGGCAAACGCCTTACCTCCATGCTATCTCTCCAGCCCCACCTGAAGCAATTTCTGAGAGCATAGCTAGGAGTACTGAGCACCTCTGGGTGTGGCCCAAAACCCCCAAGTTGACAATCCTTGTCTTAGATTTAGCAAGGCTTGGAGGATATTAACCTCCCCCCAATAATAGCTGAATAATGGTCTAATAATAGCTGAAGAAATGGAAAAGCCAGAGACCAGAACAGCCTGGTAGCTCCTCCTCTCCCCTAAGCTTGGGGTTTTCACAAGATGGGGAACTGCCCTGTCCAGCCAGGGGACCCAAAGCTCAGTGCCCAGAAGGCCCACATGGCCAAAACAATGCTGGCCTTTCCCAGGGTTTCCCCTCGGTGAGTTTGATCCCCCTGAGCATGCATTAGATCCCCCTGAGGCAAGGTCTACTGTGCAGCAAAGAAAGGCTCTGGCCCCCTTTCATGGGTACAAAGGGGCGTCTCCACGGTCCCAGGGCAGGCCCCAGTTGAGCCAATAACTTGATTTTCAGTCAGTATTGAGTGTTCCCGCTTTCAGTTCCTTGTCTCTAAACAGCCGCTGGCAGTCGCCGGGTGTTGCCAGGCCTCCACTGGCCTCTCTGCCCGCTTCTTCTGAGGTGGAAGGGAAAGGGGGACCACATCGGCAAACGACCCAATTCCTGGCCTTTTTGGCCAACCAGGAGACTCAGGGCTGAGGGCCCATGATGCTGGGGAAGGAAGTGAAAATATAAGTGAAAGAATGTGAAGGGTTATTTTGAGGGGGGGCACACCCATTTGACACTCAGGAGTTACCCCTGGTTATGCGCTCAGAAATCGCTCCTGGCTTGGGGGGACCATATGGGATACCAGGGATCAAACTGTGGCCCGTCCTAGGCTAGTGCTTGCAAGGCAGACCCCTTACCTCTAGCGCCACCACATGGGCCCCTGTGAAGGATTTTTTTTGTTTTTGTTTTTGTTTTGTTTTGTTTTGGGCCACACCCGGTGATGCTCAGGGATTACTCCTGGCTATGTGCTCAGAAATTGCTCTTGGCTTGGGGGACCATATGGGACGCCGGGGGATCGAACCACAGTCCGTCCTCGGCTAGCACAGGCAAGGCAGTTTTTGTTTGTTTGTTTGTTTGTTTTTTGGTTTTTGGGCCACACCCGGCGGTGCTCAGGGGTGACTCCTGGCTGTCTGCTCAGAAATAGCTCCTGGCAGGCACGGGGGACCATATGGGACATCGGGATTCGAACCAACCACCTTAGGTCCTGGATCAGCTGCTTGCCCAATGAGCTATCTCTCCGGGCCCAGGCAAGGCAGTTTTATGAGAGATTGTGAGACTGTGAATGTGTATGGAGGGTGTGACTAGCCTCTGTATGCTTGTCTGTGTCCTTGGGAAAAGGAGTGGTGGCATCAGGAGGCAACCTCCTCCCTCCCTCCCTCCCTCCTTTCCTCCCTCCCTCCCTCCCCTTCTTTTCCTCCCTCCCTCCCTCCCTCCCTTCCTCCCTCCCTCCCTTCTTTCCTTCCTTCCTTCCTTCCTTCCTCCTTCCTTCCTTCCCTTCCTTCCTCTCCTTCTTCCTTCCTTCCTGCCTTTCTGCCTCTCCTTCCTTCCTCTTCCTTCCTTCCCTTCCTTCCTTCCTTCCTTCCTTCCTTCCTTCCTTCCTCCATTTCTTCCATTTCCTGCTGCTTAACTCAGTTCCTGAAGTGCCCTCCCTAGAAGCCGCCTCCTCACTCCTGCCCCTGCTGCCCTGGGTTCCCCCACCCACCCTATGCTGACCCCCAGGAGCCACTGGGTCCCAGAGGTCTCTCTGTACAGTCTTTGGCTCCCACTTCCTCAGGCATCCCAGCATCCACAAGCTTTTCCTCTTGGAGAGGCAGCTGCTGCTGAGGGGTCATTTCTGGCGGTGCTTAGGGATCATGTAGGTAGGATAGCACTGGATTGGGGCCTGGGTCTGCAGTGTGCAAAGCAAGTTCATTCCCCACTGGCGACTTTTATTTTTATTAGTTTTGGGGCCACACCCAGCAATACTCAGGTGCTCTTTGCTCAGGAATCACTCCTGGTAGAACTCAGGGGACCCTATGGGAAACCAGGAATTGAACCTAAGTTAGCCACATGCAAATCAAATGCCCTTCCTGCTGTGCTATTGCTCAGGTCTATCCACAACCTTTCTTTGCATATCAGCTCAAGAACCGGGCAGCCAGCCCCTTGGAGGCTGAGCGCCTCTGGGAGTAGGGAGGGATCCCTGTGACTGC